>NC_141859.1:4148928-4453392 GCF_024713525.1 Acromyrmex echinatior | reverse complement strand
TATTGCTCTCGTTCTTTCCGAACTGCTGTCTCAGGCTTACTGACTGTGTATATAATTGTTTGCCGAATTCCAACATTTTCTCAATCGCCTGTTTGTTACCACCGCACAACATCTTTTTGTTACTTTTGCTACATGTCACAGTATCAGCGATGTTACTGCTCTGTTGTTGACTCTGATTGGCACTGTTGTCGATTTCTGCAAATAATAATGAACAATTATAAGTGAAACAATGTTTATCCGTCCTAAATACTACAATCTACTCGACATTCTAAACATAACTCGACAATACATAGGACATATATTAGATAAAATAAATAAAAAGACAACGAGCCTAAATATATTAGATAGTTAATAAAGAACATTATATTTATATAATTGGACAATTTATATAGGACATTAGACAATTTATAAAAAAACCATAACGCACATCTATTCGACAATCGTTATATCTATCATTTTACTTTATTATTACGCTCGTTAGTTCCATTTATTTATTATGTACAATACTTAATTCCTAATATGATCGATTTAAACGCTTTATCTAAAAAATAATCTATTTATCCTCTATTTATCTATTCGCGATATCAATTACATTGAGATCTCACCCATATCTACATCCTCCCCATTTTGACACTTGTACCCATTCGAGTCCAGATTACCATTCTGATACCCGTTACTGTTCTTGATACCATTTACACCGGTGACGCTACTCTCCTCCATGTCTACATCATCTTCTATTTGACCATTGACGAACTGTGGGCTGGTGCCGTTTATCGTATTATTGATATTCATCTCTTCCACAGTACCGGTTGGATTTGCGGATTTCACGTACGCTTTGGTCGATTGTATTACACTGGTCTGATTGGGATTGCCATTTTGAAAGATATCCGAATCGTTGCCGTTCACCATTTCTACGAACTGACGGCACTTGAGCGCGAACAGCAGGTTCGGGTCCCGATCAAGAAGACCAGGATATAACCGATTGGTCACGTCTATCGCTTCGCTGATGCGACCAGACTGTATCAGTTTTATAACCCCTGTGGATCAGTGAATCACAATGTAAAGATAAAGTATAAATTTAATAATTGGACAAACAGAATTGTCACTTCCTCAAATTTTAAAATGCGATATTTAAATAAATTGTATATTTGTAATTTTTTTAACATTTATTTATTGTTCTCTCTTCCAGATTTTTTTTTCGGAGGAGTGACAATTCCGAATAAGCGACAAGATTGCAACACTTACTCTGTCGATTTTTGATAGAGGTGTAATCTTCCTCGAACACCTGACCCGTGCTGCTGGCGAATGCCTCGGCGCTGTCGAGATACCCATGATGGACGAGATACGTACACACCATTCTGTCGAATTCGTACAGAGCTTCGTTAACTCTCGAGAGATATCGCGAACATCGGTCCGTGGCGACTTTTTCCCGCTAACTTCCTCGATTTATCCGCGCAAGCATTTGGGAAGAACTCTCGCAAATCAAGGAGGATCTTAACGGACAACAATGACAAACGAAGGAGGAGCAAAAGCAACCACGAAGGGAGTGGAATCACGCACCCTGTCCCTGTCTCGTTTTCTGGTCGTATATGTACCTGTGAAGAGTCGTCTGCCATTGCCCCTGGCCATGGTCTGGCATGGGATACTTTATGATCTGTACTCTCGTCCGTACGCGCAGTTCGTGGATCATATCCCCGATGTCGAAGACAAACGGCAATTGTCCGAAGTTTGCATCCACCACCTCGCCCGGAGTCTGCAGACCGACCGTCGGAAAGAGATTGGGCTGTGAAAATGAAATTAGTTTTTAAGTTTTTTTTAAGTTTTTAATAGAATTTCGATTCATCATATCTAATATACGAATAATACGTAATAAATAAATCTCGGCACTTTAACAATATTAAAGTAAGTTAGTAATCAATATTCTTGGATCCACTGGACTTGGACATTTTCTTCAATTACGAAATTGTGAAAAATTGTTCTTAACAAATGTTTTTTTACAACCTTATAATTTTAAATTATATAGTCTTATTTCTCGGATTTTGACCTTCAACATAACAATAATTGTTCAATTACATTAATTTTAAGCAAAGCTACATTAATTTAAAGTACACTGCATCCGCGAACATTAGTTAGGAAATTTCGAATATCAATTAGAATTAAAATCTATATTTTTTATTATGAAATATATAATTTATTATGCATATTTGTGAAATTTATCAAATAATTTAATGATAAATAATATATAAGTAAGTTTTCTTTCTATATGTGAATAAAAAATATAAAAAGAAAAGATTAATATGCATTATATATAACTGAATTTATAAGGAATGAAAGGTCAAAGACAAATTGCCTCTGTTCCTATAGGATTTGAGATCTTTGATTTGTCCTTTTCAAGAAAACTATTTTTTTTTTATATTATTAATACGGTGAGTGGCTTACAGGAAGGTCCGTGAAGGCGATGCCCAAATGATGGCCATTCTTTGTATAGAAGGCGGTGTTGTCAACGAGATTTACACCGCAACCGATCACGTCGCCGGTGGTGAAAGTCGGTCCATAGGGTTGTCCTGTACCACTTGAGCAGAAACTGTGTCCATCGTCACCGTGGTAACCATATGAATGTTTATCCCAACCAGGAAGTCTATTTACGTTGACGCCGGAGGCTGAGAGGCCGATGCCCATGTAACCATCGCGTCCCTTGCTTACGATCTTCACCTCGAAGTAATACAGGCCGCAGGCGGCCGGTATCGGGTACGTTGTGCGAACACTGGCAGCATCTTTGTGGGTTTTGCCGTAACCTGAGAAAACAACACGGCCCCGACTCTCTTTAAAGGAATCGGTGAGTCCGACGATATAGGTATGCCGTATTGAATGAAAATTTAGATTGCAAAACATGTTAAAAATAAAGAAAGACAGAAGAAGAGACAGAGAGAGAGAGAGAGAGAGAGAGAGAGAGAGAAAAGCGAGAAAAAGATGCAGTCATGAGTGGGATGTATATCTGTGGTTTGAGATTAAAACCAAGGTCGTCATGCAACTCGAGAGCTGCAAGGACGAATACCATGCGCTCATATATATCTTCCTATCTACTCCTCTAACAGTTTATAGAATAATATGTAGTTATCAACATATGTTAAAATATATGGAAAATATTTATTTACATATTGGAAGATAATCCATTTATTCTTTTATATTTTTATACTAAAAGTTTCTTCTTAAATTTCTTAAAATATTCTACATGTAAAAATAGTAAGGTAAAATTATCACAAAATAAATATGATAAGATTTTACATATTTTATTTATCTACAATACTGTTCACAAATTTGATGAAAATATTAGATTTTAAGAAATAAATTTGTAATTCAAAATTTTTATTTATGAATCGTATACATTATCATTTTTTATTTCTGTTTTCATATTAAGGAGATTCTCGCGTTTGATAAAATATAAGACAAATCTATAATATACATGTAATACAAAAGTTAAAAATATCAATAATATCTAGAAAAAATTTCATTGACTTTTACCGTATCATTTTGAAGATATTTAATTCTAAATTTATAGAATTTTACATTACAAGTTGAAGATATAACTTTATTCTGTAATTATTCTCTTTTAAATTGAGACACTTGCATATAAGACAGCAATTGAAAAATCGTTATGATTATAAAATAAACACTTGTTCTCGTAAAGTTTTATTTAAACTTACCGTACAATTTACAAAAAATTTATATTTTTTAATGAAAAAAGTTAGAATATATGTCAACTGGACGATGCGTATACATCAAATGAGCATCTTACAATTTTTATTTTGTCATTTTTAAAATATTTAGTAACATTACAAAATTAACAATAATTATGTATAACGACATAAGATATTCTTAGTAATCTTTCTATTTCATTATTTTAATTGTTTTACATATTATTATGAATAAACTGTTTATTGACTAGAAAGTAGCGCGAGAACCTCCTTAATTGCTAATCTTTTTTTAAAATATTTTTAAAAACTTTATTTTTGGAACAGGTGAATTTTATCGATTATATACAAAAAATTTACATCATTTCTTTATTCGTATTTTATCATTTCAAATGTTAATTTCTAATCTTTTTCTAAAATGTTTTTAAAAATTTTAATTATGGAAGAAACAGAATTTCATCAATTACATAAAAAATCTACAAGTGGAATGGAAAAGCGAAATGAAAGTGGAAGTAAAGAGATAGATTATTAGAAATATATTCTTATTTGAGAAAGAAGAAACATTCAATATCTTATATCTATATATTTATCTAATTGTAACGCGTTCGCTGGAGCAAGTTTAACTAAATTGGCTGACCACCTAAGTCTACATGTCAAGATAAGGGTAAGAGAGCTATGGTCACCTTCGAGATACGCTATGTACCTTGGGTACGACGTGAAATATTGATTTCAAGCTGCATGCATTAGTGCCACGAGGAAAAGCGACGTGATCTAGAGAAACGCCGAAGTCACCGCAAGTAAAGTAATCATTTCCCTTCACGCATCGTAACTCGGAACGCAAGCGATACGATATTTTCGGTGCGATACGGTACGATGTTCGCGCGATGATGATAAACAATATTTCCTTTAGGAAGTAACTTTCGCCTGTGTTAAGTAAAGGACTCTGCGCACGCTTATATAATGAGATACCGCAGTCGTACACGGGATACTTTCAAGATATTACATACGTGCATTTTTTCTCAACAAAATTAAATATTAATTTGTCGACGATTAAAATTCTTTCGATTATTGTGATTTACTGTTTCGATCTTTTAATATCTTATAAGTTGAACAAAATTAATGCGAAAAGCTTCATAGCTGCGAAAACTACAAACGTTATGAAGCTACAAATTGATTTGCAAAAGAATGATTTACCTAGACAGATGTATGTAGGGCATTAGGTCATCGCGCGGCACATCGATGCAATATTACAAGCTTATCCATGATCTGCGATCTATGAGTTTCTGAGTGTTAGGCGCATGTCTCTTGCCCTTACACAACATAATACACCGTATCTATATGCTCCATCGAGCATCATTTATGTAGCTTTCGGAAGCTTCATTAAAGCATTACGCCCGCATTTTTTATCTTCTGGTATCTAACTTGTGATTAGACCTATACTTTATTTTTTTTATTCTCTGATACTTTAAGATCCAATTTTTATTAATTATCTGGTTGACTTGTGGTTAAGCTTAATCTGATGTTTTATCCCATGGATAAAACTTGATCTGTGATGATGTTATGAATGAAACATCAGGTTAACCACAAGTTAACCAGATAATGAAAAATTAAAGTCTTAAAAAAGAAAGTTAAAAGGATCTTAAAGTATTAGAGAATAAAAAAATAAAAAATCCTATTCTTTATGCAAACAACAGTCTTTAGCAACGCTGTTGTATTACGTAATACCTCTGACGTAATATATCAATGTTGGTAAAGAAACGAATTATTTCTCTGAAACCAGTATTTAGTTCGAAACAAAATACGAAGTATTTACTTGTTCGATTATCAGAATATTTCTTTTCATTTTTTTATATAAAATAATATAATGATGTGCATTATTCCGCATATATAATAGAATTGGAATATATACAAGCTAATATATATAAGCTAATAAATGCGTCAGTTTTAAGATATAAATTATTTATTATCTGAATAGTTAAATATTAATTACACACACTGCACGTAATGTAAAATATTATTTTATTGATTAATTATACATTATAAAAAAAGGGAAAGTTTTTATCTTTAATTCTGGTATTAAATAATTAGATAAAATCACGCTCTAACAACATGATTATATTAAAAATTAATGATAAACTTAAAAAGAAACGAATACGTTTTTTAAATGTGCAATCTTTCTTAGGCAATTCTGTATCTTTAAACAATTCTATATATAAAGAGATGTGTACTAGAAAACAGAGTAAATCAATTAACTCCTCCGCTAACTATAATTAATGTTTGCAAAAATAGCCTTTCGGATTTGTTAACTTTCGCAAAAATGGTAAGCATTTATGATCGACAGATCATAAACTCCAGAGACTGGAAGACGATGAAGTGTCTTCGTGGGACGAAGATCAAAACAAAGTCCGATCGGTATTTACGGAATCAAACAGCGACACGTGCAAGGAAAAAGAGAAGGAGTTGATGGTTAACGGTAGATGCGTGTATTACGAATGACGACGACGGCCTTCTGCTTTCTCAGGCACTCCCATGCAAGGGAAGCCACGTGCCTTCGTTACAAACAGATACATTCGCGAATATGGACATCGCCGATATGGACAGCCCATAGCTACAGTTGAATCTTATACTGAATTTCGCCAAAATTGTTACCACGAATAGCGTGTAAATGACAGGTGTTTCGACAGCTCTTCGATATTCACAATGATTGCAACTCATCTCTTTAGAAACGAAATAGTGTAGGGATGCTCGAAATGCGTTGTAGCCAAACGTGATTACGATTCATGATTTCATGATTATCGCTGTACGTAGAATTATTTTATTCTATTAACAGGCACATCAGAGAAATGTCGCTGTATATATATATATATATATATATATATATATATACATACATATATATATCTCTCTTATCTAATATGATACCTGTTTAATAATGTGGGATTTTAAGAAAGGCACAATCTTTTTTATTGTGAATTTTGATGAATAAATTTATGCCTATAAAAAAGTAAATTAATCCAATTTCAGTGATAGTAAAAAACTTATTAAAATTTCACAAATATATAGAAATTTTGTTAAGATTTTTATACAATCCGGAACAATATAAAAATCTGCAGTGAAATTCGAAGAGCTGGATTGCTGATGAAAGATGAAAATTTCTCGATGATTAATAATTCTGAATTCGTATTATGTTTCCTAAAAAAGAAACGTCGAGCTATCGAATAGCGGTCTTTGGCGAAGCGGAAGAAAATACAAACATAAGTATCACAAATGAATATGCTTTAACTGTTGCTAAAAATACACGAACCAAAGAAAATTCTTCTAATTCATTTCAAAGGGAATTTGCTTTAATAGAATTTCGATGTGAGTGAAATATTTATGTTGCAAGCTGAAATTGCCTGAACATGTACTGCAGCTCTCTACAACCTCAGAAGCAACGATCGAAGTTAAATTAAAGGATTCAAGCGACGGATATTATCGACGCGCAGTATGGCTAGGGTCGAGTGTACGCATGTATTATGCTTCATGTCTGCTGCATATCGTAACTTCTTGCAGCTCACGCTCTCCATTCATAATAATCAGAATTTCATCAGAGATCGCAACTGCTTAATCACACTCGGTGAATGTTTATCTTACGATCAACGGTAATTATGAAGTTACAAATGCCGACGAATTTTTTATGTTTAATGAATTTTATGCGTAGACAGCTGTTCGTTTTGCAAGTTCATTTTGCTATATTAGATAGATTTTTTTTTAAAAAAAAAATTATACAGCGAGCCTTATTTTGTGTAATAATTACGTATGTCTGAAACAAACATTCATAATTTAACTTTCATTTTGCAGCTACGTCGCGTTATTCTTTATTTGAAAATAATTTATAATGCATTATTCCGCGTTTATATAATTAGAATATGAACAATAAATATCAGTCATTTTGAGATAATTACACGTTATTCTTACACGTAAAAATAATCCATAACAATGTCATCGTTATTATTTGCTCTCATTAGCAAAATAAATTTAAAGGAATTGTCTGACGAAAATCAGGAAGAGTTCTTGAATAACAAAAAAAAAAAGAAAAATACCTTTTAAGATTACCGTCGATGTATCAATTGCTCGCGAAATAACCGAGCAAACATACGACAATTGTTTATCTCTTTCGCTTCGTTTCCTCTCAACAATCTTTGTGCGCCAGATCAAGGAGAACAATATTTTCGTTCGCTGCACGAACACATCACGTTCGTCGAGCGTGAACACGCTCGACCAAAGCCGATATAACGCATTTACGTTTTAAATGCCTTTTAACTTTTCTTATTCCATACAGCACGGTGCGCCAAGGAAAACCGATAAGTGGCATCGTGTTTCGTGCCGCTGTCGTCGTTGCCGTCATATAACGTTACGTTGCGATCCGAGCTTGCGGCACACGTCAGGAATCCAGAGGATACACCATGTATATAACGAGCTAAGAGGGAGCGCAGAAGCAAGAAAAAAGGGCCTTCTGGCCATTTCTGGCATCGCTCTCGATACGAGAAAAGAAACTTGTCCGTAGGGAGAACTCATGGGATTTGAATGCGCGGAGTGTTGAGCTCCCCATTGAGAAACGCCTGTATCACGTCGAACTTTAACGACAGTCTCCTCCGACAGGAGGAGATTGTTCCGTAGTGATAATCTATGGTGACTAAACATCGTGTGTAGCAGTTCTCCATTTTCCGCCATTAAATATCTCGGCGATCAAGTCTCGTATTAAGTTGCTGACGCAGCAGCTTTGCTTCTTCAATTCAAGTTCTTTATTTATATAGCGATCCCGACGAAACGCGATTTAAATCTACTCAAACCTATGTATTCAGTTATCTTTCTATATGTAAAAAAAAAATGGAGAAAGATAATGGTTTGAATTATGATTGGTTTGATAATGGTTGGAATCTCTTAGATTCAAAAAACAATTTATTATATTAAATGATAACGTTTTATGCCTGTTTCTATCAGTGTGTGTGTGTACTTTAATCTTACTTTTTATCTTATTTTTATCATATTTTTTATCTAACTTATTTTCTAGTTCTAAGAATTAAAAGGAGACTAAAGAGTAAATTAAATCGAGATTAAAACTAATTTACATTGTGTGCCTTCCAACAAGAGATACAAATGACACAATGGATCATTACATCCTTGTTGTTTGCCATGTTAAATAAAGATGATATGATCATTGTGTCGCATCATGTCACTTGTTGGAAGGCACACATTGACACATCAAAAAAAAAATTGGTCGTTTAATTAAATTAATTTAGTTTGACTTTATTTTTTTTTTATGAAGAATGTATGAAAAAAAAATATTTATATTGTATTTGAATTAAATATATACAATTAATTTGGTCAAATGAAAAAATTTTTTCAGTATAGAAATGGAGCACGGGACACCCTGTATATCAACGTGAAATTCGATGTGAACGAGGGGGGAGGGGGAAAGGGGAAAGGGGGCGGCGACAAGTCCGCACGGGACGTCGACGAGAATCGGGGCGCGGGGTTCTAGTCCACATATCATTTTCACGTCGACGTACGTAGCTGTCATTGACATTGTGCGTACCCGTGTTCGATCTCTTTCGATTCCTCTTTCCATGTATCGCTCTCTCTCACTCCCTCCCCCTCTTTCTCTGACATTTCTTTTCCCTAAGCAGACGCGTCGACAGAAATTGACGAGCATCCTGTAGGAGGAGGCACCGCGAGGATCGACCGCGGTGGCGAAGGTGTCATCGCGTCGACGAGAACAGACGAGGACAAGGACGAGGGCGATGCGGAAAGACTCGACCGCGAGGGACTGGCTGACTGATCAGCTGATTCCTTTGTTTAGGTCGCTGACACGCTGAAATAGCGCCCTGCCATTTTCAATCGATCGACCGTGCCTGCCCCGGGAGCAGCCCGATCGCGGGGCGACACAGAGGCACGAGGCTGGGGACGGGCGTCCGGATGGCCCGCGGCGCGGCGCGGAGATCCGCACCGAGGACGCGCACACGCGTGTCCGCGCGACAAAGGAAGCGCATCGTCTCGCGCGCGCGGAGGTCGCGCGCTGACGGGCTACCCACGTACCTTTGTAGTGAACGCGAAGATTGTTTTGCGACAGGCCTATGTAGCTGTACTTGTCCTTGGTGCTCCAGGAACGCGGCAATGGCGTCTTCTCCTCGTCCACTATAGGATAGAGCAGTTTTAGCCGGTCTATGGATTGGCTCTGCACCGAATTCGTTTTCCCAGGCTCCAAACATATAAACCGTTCTTCGCTGGTGGCCGCCATCATTGTCGTCCGCTGCCCCACTCGCCCCGCTCTGGCCTCCGCGATCCACACGATTCCTGGACGCGACTGCCGTTGCGCACGTCCGCACGCGCAACTCTCACAGCTCACAGAGCTCTCGCTCTCGCTCTCGCTCTCGTACACTCTCGCAATCGCGGATGGCACCAACGAGAAACCAAAGAAACGAGCAACGGATAGTCGAGACGAGCGTGCCACCTGCTCGCGCCGCGTGCCCCGCCCCCTTTTGGCCGCCTTGCGCATTCAAATCTGTGCTAGCACACGCCAGTCACGCCACTATGGAAAAGTAAGAACATCTTCGCCGAACCCGCTACAACGATTGGACACAAGTCAAGACGAGTTGACAAAGTCGATTTCGATTCGGTTCCCCACGATTTTTCGCCTAGCGAGGACTTTTCTACGAGAGCAGCGCATTCGCCGATCTTCCTACGCAAATAATTAATAATGTTCGAGAGAAAATTAAAAGCACTTGGTTACTTGGAATGGGACAAAGTCAACGGAAATAGTGAGCGACTATTTGACACATGTCATAACCTATATATAAATTAAAAATCAGGAAATATACTAATATAAATACAGTTGCAAGTCTTAAGTCACTTTGCGTAATGTAATCCTTGGACGGTGCAGGCACCTACCTGTATTCACGATATTCACAGTCCATTTTTATTACAAGACCGTCTTAAGTAATTTCTTAAGATACTAATACATTTCTATGACCGGTATTCATAAAACAGTATTCATTGCCGATTTTTTAGGACCGTTTTAAGTGCAATTTTAAAATGTAAGCCGATCACACACACACAAAAGTTGTATTAATTTTAAAACATTATTTAGAATAAGAACGACCCGTGAATATTGGCCTGTGATGGATTTATAACTTCTTAAGACTATAAGTAAACTATTTTTCTTTTAGGAAATACAATCAACACAAACGTTGTTTTATTTTCCTTAACATTCAATGAATAATAAAGAATGTTTATGTCGACCGTGTCCTTAAACTTCTTAAGTACTATAATATTGATACAATATTGTAATGTTCCAGATACTCAGCATTTCAGAAAGGTGATTGTATGGTTGGAAGATCAAAAGATACGTCATTATACTATAGAAGACCGTCAGAAGTTGAGGGACATTACATCCTCGGAATGGCCAAAAACTTTCGAAAAGTATTGCAATGATGTTGACTGCCCAATAACTAAAAACGAGATTGATCAATTAGAGTGGTTTATAGGATATGCTATTTGGCTAGAGTTTGGAGATGACTGTAAGATTTATTTGAAATAATTAAAACTTTAATAGCTTTCTATAATAAGCCATTACCTTTAAGCTTTAAATCTTAAGCCATAAGAAATTGACCAATCACCAATGATTATTCTTCTCATATTCTGTGACTGCTAATTTCTTATATGACTTAAGACTTGAAGCTTAAGTAATGGCTCTAATTATAAAATGCGTGTAAAATGTTTACTTATACAAAAAAACTTCGTGAAATATCAAGTTCCGATTTTAATCAAGCTTGCTATACTTACAGATTATATAGATAAATTTATAAAATATTAGTTGCAATAAGTAAACGATTTCAGGGAAGGAATACTCCTCCAAAAAATGTTTTATACACAAGTTTTATAATAAAATAATATTCATGTCAATATTTTTTAAAAATAATTATATATATATATATATTTTCCAAAATTATCTTTTCAAAGTATTATTAATATAAATAAATAGAGATAATTTCATTATAAAACATTTTTCGACATCTTGAATAGTTTTTGATATAAAAAAAACTGGAAACTACTTTATATATGAATTATTTACTCCTTTTAATTTTACTCCTTAAAACCGTTTATTAGACGCAAATAATATTTTCTAAATTCGTATATTTATGTAACTCATGTATATAGTTTCATTAAAATCAGAATTTGGATAATTATTGGTTGTCTAATCAACAAATAATAATAAATATAATGAAATATATAATTTATTTAGGCCAAAAATATCAGCAAGTCATAGGAAGTAAAGCAAAAGATGTGAAAAAAGAGATGAAAGTGCCTAGTATCAAGTCCACGAATCCTCTAGATAATTTAGATTGTAAGTATATCTTGCGCTGCATTGTGCAATACTTGACATAGGGATGTGTTATGTGAAAATATTTAAATCTTGCATTTCTTTATCTTTTTCAGTTGACAGTGATGCTTTCAAGAAAGGAATTAATTCGATTGCCAAGTTACTGAACGTACCGAAACATTCTGATCATCTTATAACACTACAAGCATGCAGCAAACTCGTGTGCAACAAGTTGAACACGGATGCGATTAAACAATCTAATAGTGCCGCGTATGCCAAAAATAAATCTCTGACAAAAACAATAATAGGACCTAGCTTTAATATGGGGGACGGGATGTTAGATAACGCCGCCAAAGGTCTTGCCTTATTATACATTCAAGACCTCAGAAATCTTCAGACAAAGATTAATGAGACAATAGTCGCTGTGCAAAATATAACGGCTAATCCAAAAACGGACACCAAATTAGGAAAAGTTGGTAGATAAATGGTCGTATTTTATATTCCAGAAAAATAAAAATGGCATAGATTCATAGCTTGTTTAGATTTTTTTAATACAAAGAATATAAACTACATTAGATTAGCAAAATATTTAATGCGTACACATCTCAAAGCAGTTTTAAAAAGCATTTGTACTAAAAAATGAATATCTTCGATTTTCTAATGTAAATGTTAATTTATTTTTACTTTATGCTAAATCTGTAAATATATCGTCTTTGCAAAGAAATGCAAATGTGTTACATTTGATTCTCTCTTATACAATATATGTTATGCATGGATTTGCTAGTGTAACGAAAAACAGTCAGTATGTTAAAATTATGCTGTTAATTTATATTAGAAACATTAGAATAGTATATTTTAATATTAGAATATATATGTATGTATATATATATAAATATATATATATATATATATATAGTGTGTGTATATATATATATATATATATATATATAGTGTGTGTATATATATATATATATATATATAGTAGTATATATAAATATCAAGCAATATATATAATTTAAATTTGATTTCTTGTTTTAATTTTTGATATATGTTAAATTCTTATAAAAATGTTGTTATATCAAGTAATCTATAATATATAATTGATTGTATTTATGGAAAAACATTCTTTAAAATTAATAATAAAATATATTAATTTTTTAAATATATAATAAATACATCGAATATATAAGCTGTTTTGGATTTGTTTGCTAAAATTAATTTATTTTTTTGTGATTATTTGGTCACTATTTAAATTTGTTCATATAAACATATGTCTGTAGATGTAATACGTGCCTAAATAGTAATTAAAATTCTGAAAACGCATTTAGAGGAAAAATGAAAAGTAACTGCCTCTTATTATTGAACACTTTATTGGGAAAAATCTATTCTATATATATATATATATATATATATATATATATATATATGAATATTTTTAAATCCGATACGTTCTCGTAGAATTTAAAAAAAGTTAATGGAAAAGTTATATGTTATTGGTATAATCGTTAGAACATAATTTTATACAGCATATATGAATAAAAAATAAATTATGAATTATATGTAATGTCAATAAAGAAGCTCTTTTATAAACATGTACAACACATGTCTATATACACTTGTGAAATTATCTGCTTATTATCTCCTTGTTTTGATTATCTATTTCAAATATATTTATAATATCAGAGAATCCATTAAAGGTAAATTATTGTAATGTATATAAGAAGATACATGCGTATATATATATATATATATATATATATATATATATACATATATTTGGAATGTATAATAAATCACTTCGTCTTACATATTTCGAACGTTTCAGAAATACTGAAAGACAATATATTTTTGTATATTTAAATTAAAATATTTTTTAGGAAAGTATATAAATCATAAAATTACTAAGTCATGAAATTTATTTATGTTAAAAAGATTTTCTAGCTAAAATGTAATAACTGCAAAAAAAGATAATAAACATTCCTGTTATACTTTTCAGTAGTTCTGACACGTTATAGGCGAGTATATTGTAACAGTACTAACAAACCTTTGAAAGTAGTAAAAAGCGTATTTCTATTTACATTATCAAGAATTATATTATTTTCAAGTCTTTAATATTAAAAACATATTATTCATTGGTAAATATACAATACGTAGTGTGGCAAGCATAAAGCATACATCTGTTATTGACTATATTTAATAATTGTCAATACATATCATAGATATATTTCTCAATATATCTGCTTACTGTAATTATTCTTAAAAATCCATGTTTCATATATATACACACACACACATTTTATATATATATATGCACACATACATACATACATACATACATATATATACACATATCAGTCACACTCACACAACACGCACGCACGCGCACACACACATGTATGTATATATATATATATATATATACATATATTGAAATTTTTCATTTTTTTTAAATAAAATGCTTATTCTACATTTCTAAAGGAATAAAGTAAATTAAGAAGAAAACTGAGTATATTCTAAAATTATATATATTTATAAAAATATGATAGTTATCACAGAATTTATGAATATCAGTTTTGTCAATGCAGCTTTAGTATAAAGTCTATATATTTACTTATTTATTCATTTTGATGATATTCTGAAGAATTTTTATTTTAAGAAGCCTGTGACGTGATATGTTCAAACGCGTGATTTCTATTTGACTTAAATTATAATATGAACACGCATAAATATCGTACAATATATCCGATATCGTACAATATATTTCTTCCTGCCATCACAGTTTTTGATATTGCACTAAAACTCAATACTTATTTTATATATTATTTGTTAAAATCTTATTAATAATAAGAAATACGTAAAAATTGTAATATTATTTTAAAATCCCATTAATGAGAAATACGTAAATTGTAATATTATTTTCTTCCGTATAAGTGATATTTTTATTAATTAATAACAAACGATTTAATGTCTTGTTGAAAATAATATTAAATCCAGGTATTTTTATATCATATGAAAATCTGTACATATAGCCACTGTTTGAAAGCAGTTTCTACAGCAAGTATCGATTATAAATATTATTAATAAGCGTAAATTAAAATTTTTTTTTTTACTTAAAGTAAAGAGATTTTGTGTAAGTGCATATTCTAATGCATAATAAGATTATGCTTTGTCTACTAAGGCACTCTATACTGAAGCTTTATCATGTAATATATTATCAGAATTATTTTATTTTCGGCAGAATATATTTCCTGGTTGTAAGCCAGAGTTTATAATCTAAATAAAGTATATGAGACAATTCACACATTTATGATATAAAGGAAATATTGAGTTATGAACAATTTGTACTTGCAACTTAACATAAGATTTTATCTAATGATTTATATAACTTCTTTTTAAGATAAATACTTTGATATACAATTTTGTTTAGGAATCCCATAAGATGCTGTGATAGTGTGCTTAATTACGTGAGCAATTTTATATAAATACGTTTTAATTTCTGTGCATATAAACGCAACAGCTGGTTATAGAAATAACAGCAGTTATAACTATAACAATACATAACAGATAAAAAATGGATAGAGTAATAAATATATTTAAGTAACTTCCATTGTACGTGTTGTCAAGTATGTGTATCCTTTGAGCTAGCGCCTAATTATAAGCGATTCATGATTTGCAATTCGTGATTTATTGTTTGTATAGTGTAACTATATATGAATCAACAACAGATTAGTAATAATTTGCACTCCTTAATTTTGTTTAAAAAACGGCTCCATGAATTGAATGTAAACAACAAATGCGAATTCGGTGAATTTGTCCATTCACACTACTTATAAACTGCGAGCTTCGAATCACAAATTATGTATAGTTTGGCGCTAACTTTAATAGGATTGTAATACATATCTTTATATCTATAGATTTTTTGGAAACAAGGAAGAAGCTTTTTTTTCTATAACGGTATAAAATAATGTGTAGATAGTTACGAAAGTCTACATCTATCTCGGTTTCCAGAAGGCACTGGTTGTAACATACGTCTGCTTCTCTCTTCATCGTCTAAGGAAGCTTGAAGAGCTCTAGCTAATGCTTCATCCTCAGTCATCGTTCCTTGAAGGCTTCGGAATGGATGTGAATTGCTGTTGCTGTTATTCGGTGATATTGTCGAATGATTTTGACTTTTCTTATTTAGTGCCTCCAACCTACGTAGTCTCAATGCTTCCTCCGCTCCGATACAAGCGTGATCGGTGGGATGTCTGTGCTTGAGGCAAAAATTGGCACCGCATTCGTTACATTTTACCGGCACCATTTCTTTGACTTTGCATCCCTTTGAAGAACACTTGTTGGAGAATACCTTTCTGCGGCTTTCTCTACAGTCATTATCTATATGCAATCCTACGGCTACGTCGGGCAGATCGCCGCGCTTTATTGGTATAGGAACATCGCACAATGGGCACACAGGCACCTGTATATTCTTCTTGTACGCGCTGGGACAGCTGTGACTTGTATAAGTTATATGATCTGTGCAAAAGATTCCCTGGCAAGCATCGCATTTCAGAGGTAAAAAATCCAAGCGATTGCATGTGCTCTCAGAGCAATGTTCTCCCAAATTTGGAAATTCCATTTTGATCACGTTGTACTTTTCTTCACCAGATCTCTGCAAAAATAATTTGACAAAATCAGAATTACAATTGCATCCTCTTTGACAATGAAAATGCATAATCCATTAATCAGTCTGATTGTCGATCTTTATTCTAAGAGATAGAAAATGGAATTGAAAATAGTCTGTTATAAAAAAATCAAACTCAAACAATCTTAGGCTTTTCTTTTAGAAAATCAACACACTAGTTATTTTATCCTTGTTATTCATTGAATGCCAAGAAGTGATGTTTTTCATCGAGAGATACAGCATAACGCAGTGATTACTTCATCTTTGCTTAATGTTGGTGAACAATAAAGATATAATGAGTCAATGTGTTACACTGTGTCATTTGTGTTTCTTGCTGGAAAACACCTTGTATTATTTGTAACTTTTTTGCTGGGAAGAATCCAATGATGGAATAACATTATCAATTAGAAGACATAATTTGTATCTATTATGTTTCCTAAAAAAAAAACCAGCCATAATCAATCTTAAGCAAGGACGATTTAAAACACCTCTTAGACCCGTTTTCACAATATATTGTTATCTAAAGATTAAAAGTTACCAACAAATTTATCAATGAAATTCATTCATGAATTTCCTTTAATTTTTAGGTAACTATATATTGTGAAATCGGATCATATTGATACATTTTTCTCCATGTTTTAAAACAATTACTGTCTCTGATATAATTAGTCGTCACATCACTCCACAGAGAACTTTGTTCTCGCTGCCAAACAAAACATTTTCTCGATGAAATACCACAAAGTCCGATCATAAAAGCTCAAGATCAAACGTACATTGTACGTGAGGCTAAACGTTGACGTGGAAGTAACAGACACGAGAAGATCATGCAATTGTCATGATAAATTTTGTAATGACGACGTACCTTGACTCAGCCAAAATGAAGAACTACGAGGAGATCGTAAGCGCTGCGCGTTTTTCTCCCTCTCTCTCTCTCTCTCTCTCTCTCTCTCTCTTTCTCTCTCTATCGCTGACGTAATACAAGAATCTTTAAGCACGTACGTGATTAATCGCTCAAATTTTGCGATTGTACCCCGCTACAATTTTCGATAGCAGACAGGGCAGCATTTGACAGCGACTCCGATAAACCAATCTCACTCACGATGGCCGCATGCACTCAGCAGTCTCAGCACTGATGAAATCAGGCACGTGTACCTTCTTTATATATTCTCACGCGGCGATAGAAACCGATGACCAACGATGATCGACGATTTTCGGACCTACACCTACTTACACTCTCGCGGAGGAGAATGCAAGGGTGTCATCGAGGTCGACGACGAAGAGATCGAACGTAACGCGGCATCGCGACATCGCGACGATTACGATTCGCGTGGACGTGCAAGTAAATTAAGATCACCCGCTAGATTCGAAAGAGGTAACCAATGACTGCGTTCAACGGACTCAACTGTTTTACTGTTGAGCGAGCGCTCACTGTTATTGATATATTCTTCTAAATCTAAAATCTGATTGGATGATCTAAAAGAATATACCAATAATAGTGAGCATTTATTCAATTGTTGAATCACTTGAGTCTGCTGAACCGCAGCCAGTATGATGCAGTGAATCATTACATTCTTATTTGCATTCTAAGTTGGATTAATGACGTTGCTCTCCTATTGTGGAATATATAACGTCAACCAATAGTAGAACATTATCCAATCTAAATAGGAACAAATCTGCTCGGGTCGAAAACGCAATCGTAATTTTCTACGTTATAAAAATTATCAAACTCATAGAAACTTAAAAGACATAGCGATCTTTCAAAAGCAGAGATTTTAAGTTTTAAAACTTTTTTTTTTTATTTAAATTTCATTCATTTTGTTACAACAAAGTTACAGCTACTTGAATTTGGTAGTTCGTAGCACTATAATGTCCGTTTCTACCAATGTAGATTAACTTTAATCTCGGTTCAACTTACTCTTCGTCTTTTTCTAATTATAAAGATTTGAAAAAGACGAAGAGTAAGTTGAACCGAGATTAAAGTTAATCTACGTTGGTGGAAATGAGCATAAATTTTTTTTCCTAATATTATGCTAATTAAAATAATTATATAAGACAAAATGTATAATATATATAAACATCTTTCTTTATGCATCTAATTATAAATCTAAGACATTTGCAACTTTAAAAATAATGCCTTGAGGTATCGCGCCTCGTAAACGACCGTCCGT
This sequence comes from Acromyrmex echinatior, assembly GCF_024713525.1. NCBI lineage: Eukaryota > Metazoa > Arthropoda > Insecta > Hymenoptera > Formicidae > Acromyrmex > Acromyrmex echinatior. Next base: position 4,434,510 of record NC_141859.1, on the reverse strand, counting down.
TTGCCCTGAGGTGAAATGTTTAGCACGTCTTGTATGTCGAACGGTTGGTCGATCACCGTCATTATGTCCTTGCCATAAACTGAAATTTCAGATAGAGAAGCACACAAATATAAGTCCGTCGTTTAAAATTTACAAAATCAGCCGAACTTTTGCTAAGTTAATCATCTAATCGACACCAACTAAAAGTAACATAAATTTATAACATCAATGTTATAATTTTACGCTCAACAACTGTAACTGTTATGAAATATCATGGAGAGCGCTAACATTGTTAGTGTTTATTTATGTCATTCTATCTTTATTTTTTTTTATATTTATTTAATGAATGCTAAAGATAGAATGATATAAATAATGTTAATAACGTTTTTCCAAACGTAACTTAACTGTATAATCAAGATTTATATTGCTATAATTATTAAACGCGAAATTATATCATTGATGTTATATCACTTTGATGCCGATTGGTGATGATTAGTTTCCTGGTAAAAAATTTTTCATGCATGAATATATATAAATATGTATAAATTACATAAATACGCATAAATATTCATAAACATGTATAATTATTAGGTGTTGGAATTAATTCGTAGCGTTTTTAATGAAAGAATGTTATTTATTTCACATGAGCATTAAAAAATACATTAATGAAAGTACTTCCCATCACTTGTAAAACGCTACGAATTAATTCCAACACCTAATACATATAAAATATGTTACGTATAAAATATACATATTCATACATCCTTCCTTCTTTTATAAAATTACTTTTCAGTGTAATAGAAATAATAATTTTACAGAAGAAAGAGAAAGAAGGATGTATGAATACGTAATTATATATTTCATATATAATTATATATGTTTATGAATATTTATGTACGTTTATATATATTTATATATATTCATGCATGAATAATTTTTTACTGGCTAGTTTTTATTGACTAATACAATTTTTAAATTGTTAACACAATCCCTTTTTCTCTTCCATATCTACATTCCATAACAACAAGAAATCAATAATTCCATTCGTATATTAAAAATATTACAATAATATTTTACAAATTAATTGAAAGCTATGTACCTTCGCAATGTTCTAAAAATTGAATACATTCTTGCAATGTGGAATCTTTCAGGACCACTAACTGTTTTGCCAATTGCTCCAGGAGCGATAAAAAGCATCTTTTCGCATAGAACCAGGTGTCAGTGCCGAGTTTCTTATTGTAGGGTTCCAGGCTCTTCATTACTCGCGATATGCCGAACTCGAAATTACCCTTGGAACAGTACAGTGTCCCGATTACTAGATTCACGATGCACAAGTGAAAAAGTTTCTTATCCTGATCTTCAAACGATACCGCCTCTTCCTCTTTCTCAATCTTCTTCATCAGCTCTTCGGCTTCTGCGTTTTGCGAGGTCATGATGTAGCTGACGCAAAGGTTCGCAAGGACTATAGCGCTCACGTCCAGGATCTGCAAATAGATTGCAAGCGTCTGTCAGGATCTGCAGATTATGGCAAAGAGAAAAAAAAACAAAATCATAATATTAAAGAAATCAGAATTCATCACAAGATCATCATCAAAAATACCAAATAACATCATATTTTTTTCAAAATGACTTCTACTTGATCTTATTATGATTGTGTTTTATGTGAAGAAATAGTCTTCGCTTCACTAACACTGTCATATTTCTTCTTAACGATCGGTTCATAGAAACGTGTCGAGTCTTTAAATTTATTCTCCTGCATGAAGAGCGTATGCGCCACATTCAGCTTCCACACATCGTTATCGTTGCAGAACTCGACGCTTTTCTTGAAGATCTTTTCCACCTGGGTGTAATTTTCCAGATCCCAGTAGATCTTCGCCTGTGCCATTAATACGGGAACGTATCTATCGAGGGCCTCCTCATAATCGTTCACAGCTTTTTTCACGGCATTATCGTCATGATTCAGCCTCGCCTCCTGGACTTGCTTGGTCGCTTTGCGAAGCGCTTCCGTATGCTTATTAGCGAGATCATCGAATTTGCGATATGCCTCCTCCGGCGAAGTTTGTTGCGTTATTAGCGCGTCCAAGAAGTCGTATAAATACTGGAAAGATAATGCAAATTTAAAAATAATTATAATATTACCAATAAGTAAAACATCCCAGCAAACGAGAATGGATTGAAATGAATTGAAATGGATTCAGATTTTCAGAAATATTAATTCACGAATGTTAAAATGAATGCTTTTCTATCCTGAATACATTTTTATTCATTTATATAGGAATTGCATGGAGCATATCTTTACGCCTTTCAATCTAAAAATAATATTAACTTTTTCTGTGCACAACACACACATTATGAATACTGTTCAATTCAAAATTTTGAATAAGAAATGCAGTTTTTCAATCCAATTGCATTCAATTGAATTCAATTAAATCCAAAAAAAGTATTCGCTATTTAAAATACGCCTTCAGATAGAAAAAAATTTCAATTCATTCTCGTTTGCTGGGTTCTTTTGAAAAACAGCAAACTTTACTATCTAGCTCTTGAAAGGACTTATATATTTTCTGTTATAAGTTAACATCGTTTTATATCATATTTTTGTTACCTTGGTATTTTCTAAATTAAATAGAATGTTAAATTAAATAAATATTAGAATATCACATGTAAAAAATTGTAATCAGAACCAAGAATTTTCATTTTTGCAAAATATCTATTATTAATACATTTTATATACCATATACCTTTGTTGCATTGTTCTATGAATTTTAATGTATTTGTAAATTAACCAAAACTTCAATTGTCTCATTAAAAAATAATAAAGAATGTCCCCTGTTGCGGACATATCGATATTACGGCCCTATGTTTGTTGATAGAAATCTAACCTATAGCGCAATTTTTCTTTTTATTGATTTTACACTTGTTGAAACGTCATCATTCGCACAGGGATATTCTTTCGACGAGAAATTAAAGATGACGAAATGCGAACTGAATCAAATATTTCTGGGTGAAATCGCGTCCGTGCAAAATTACGGAGCGTTTGTCAGAATACCAGGTACCTCGCAGCAAGGTTTAATACACCGATCACAGGTGTGTATTCTTAGACTCTCATATAATAAATACTAATAACAATCTCTGCTGTAACTTAATCCATTGATTTCTATGCAATTTTCGTCAGGTAAGCACGGCTCATGTCGACAATGTTGCAGAAGTCTTGCAAAAGGGTGAACGGGTCTGGTGTAAGGTGATCTCGGTTGGAGAAGATGGCAAGATAGGACTGTCTATGAAACATGTGAATCAGGGAAATGGTACAGACTTGGATCCTAATGGTGTGGAACTGCAAAGAGATACGCAACGGAGAAAAAATCCAGGAACGACTCAGCACAAGGTCATACAATTGGAAGCGGTACTGAATACTACATGTACCAAATGCGGGACCAGAGGACATTTGTCCAAGGATTGTTTCACGTCTCCCGATGGCAAGAAATATGAACTGATTCCAGAAATTGAAGACTTAGAGACTGTCCCGGAACTGGACAGTAAGAACATTGAGAAAAAGATAGAGAAGAAGCATAAATCAAAAAAAAAGAAGAAAAAGTCGAAGAGGAGCAAACAATCTACTGATGACAGTGATACAGAAGAGGAGAGGAGCAAGAAAAAGAAAAAAAAATTTTCTAAAGAACGCAAGAAGCATAGAAAGAAATACAGTAGCAGTTCGAGTGGTTCCTCCGATAGCTCATCATCTGACGACGCAAAGTCTCACAAACGGAAACACTCAGACGATCACGAAACTCGTACCAAAAAATGCAAACATTCGAAAACCAAACATTCATAATAATTGTTCCTAACTTTTGTTTAGTTATAATTTAATTTGAGTATACCTTGTATTGCATATAGCTTGTATATAAAATAATAAGGCTGTAAATTGTTTCAAATGCTCAAATTGAAGTCTGACTAATAAAAATGACTGATTAAGAATTAAACTTACTGGCGTCAAATACTTGTAAGTCAAATGTACATTTTCAGCCAAAACATCGGCGGCAAGATCATAATACTGATATTTACAGTACAGGAGTAACAAGTTGGCGAAAGTTTCGGGTGGGAACGGGTTTTGCTGCAGTAAAAACTGCAGTTTTTCGAATCCTTCACTCGGTTTTGTGTCCATATTTATTAATGCCTGATTGTGTAAAGTAACAGCGTCGAGCTCCTCCTCCGAACGCGGTGGCATGTCCGTTAACGCCTCCTTCGCCGCGTCATCTGTAATATTAAGCAAAACTGTAAAAAGACTTTCTAAAAAGGCAGTGACGCGAAATTACAATTTTGCAATTGGTACTCGATGGCAGCTTTCAGATTGAATGCTTCTGTCAGAGCTGTCTCGTGCAGCGTCAACGTATTCCCGACACTTCGAACTTCAATACCCTCGGTAGCCATTCCTACGCTCAACTCTGGATGCTCTCTTATACCATGCTCAATAATAGTAGCAATATGTTTCAGGGATGCTGCATACTCTTTCAATTTGAAATAGCAAAGGGCAACATTATATGATAAGTGAGGCTTGAATCCTGCAATTTGTAATGCGTTCGAAAATTTTTTAAGGGCCTGTTCGTATTTTTCCTCCTAGAAACATAATCGTGCATATACATCAATCAATAACACTCAACTGATAGTAAACTAAGAGTAATAACATCAATTTTATTTCCAAGTCAATAATAACTGTTATATATAGCATGTGTTATATTATATTCATATAATTGTTATTGTATTGAGTGTAAAATTATAACATTGTGTTATATTACTATTGGTATTTAGTGAAAAGTATTACTGATATCTATACCTTGTACAAGAGACATCCCAGATTGATTTCAGTATCAACATCATCAGCAGGACATTGATCCACGAGATTTTTTGCAGCTACCATATCTTCCTGCCCATACTTTATAGCTGCCTGCAGTTTCTTTACTTTGAATTCCAAGTTACTTTGATTGATAATGCTCGAACAAATCGTCCATGCTTCTGGGTACATGCAAGCTTGATGCAAAGACTGGGCATAGTAAAGCTTATACAGATTCTCCTGTGGGCACAGTTGAACCAGCTTCTCGTAACATTGAGCTGCGGCCATGAAATCTTGTGTATAAAAATAACAATGGGCCAGAAGGGATAAACAAGGTCTAGACTGAAAGAACATTTTCAGTAATAAGAACATTCAGTATTAGCGTTTATATAAATTGAAAAACACAATATCACATTGCAACGTACATTAGGATGAGAATCTAAAAGATTTAACAAGACTTTAATACATTCAGTATATCGTTGTTCTCTTATCTGGAACATATACATAATATTTTATTATTTATTTCTTTATGTTTATACTTGTATTTAATTATATTTTTTCGTTTTCGAAGATTATAAAAATCAACCAGGCAAAAATATTTAAAAACTATCTTGTTTCTTATTTATTCAATTTTAAATTTATTTATTAAAAAAATTGTTTATTTTGTATACCATTACATATATTATCTTAGTGTATTCTCCATCCTTTATATGCACATTTTCTATGAACGTAGACATAGCGAAAATTATAATAAAGCACTATGAAACTTTAACAGCTAATTAATACTATTTCATGATATAGGTGTAGTATACATATGTGTACTGCATGTGGCTATCAGCATGCAATATGCATTCATGCGTGCTTTCATTGTTTTGACATGAGTTAGATCCGTTGCCTAGGAAACAACAGAGAATGTAATGCAAGTTTTAAATTCAATTCCTATACACACACACACACACACACACACACACACACACATAATAATTACATATTTTATAAAATACAAATTTTGTTTATTTAATACACACCTTTGGACTTAATAATTTATAATGCAGATATATATATATAAATTTAGTTATTTCTTTACAGAAATAAAGAAATAACTGTGATAGTGTGCGTACAGCGACTATGTTTTGTTTAATATCTAATACCATTGCACACATGTCACACCAACAGATGATTTTTTAACCATCACTTATGATTATTCAAATTTCAAATTCATATTCAAATTATATTTAAAAAAAATTTTATGGAAAAAATGTCTTACACCTTTATTACTTAATTTTATATGAAGTTTTATGTTACAATATATTATCCTCGAATTTTGAAATACCTTGTATATTTATATATATTTACACAATTGATATACAATATATACAGTGATAAACGTATAATATGAGAGATAGAGAGATATTACATTGAGAGAGAAAAAATACATCTAATCCCATAATAACTTATTCATATCAGACAACTTGTCTCTCTTAATCTGATCTAAAGTTACTGTCAAGTTATTAATTTTATCTATCATCACTTGCAATTTATGTTCTTGCGTCTTCAATAATTCAGTGGTCTCCAACAAATTCTTTTTAAGCATTGCTGAGTGCTCGTTTGTGAAAGATGGAACATCCAGAATTTTTGCTGGCTTTACAAGAACTTTCATCATCTGTAACAAATCACAAATACAGATAAATAGAAAGTAAAATAAAAATTATCAGTTCTGTGAAGAGCACTTACATGTATTTCATTGGTAAGCTTGATGAGCTTCTCAAGCTCTTTTGCACACAGCAATGGATATCTCTCTCTAGCGTCACACAACTCAAATACCACGTCTTCGCATTGTTGCTCAAGATCATCTAAATTCAGAACAAACAATATTATGGATAACTGTACATAGTATTTTCAATTTAGAATAATTTTTTTTGGAAAAGGATTCAAGGCTCAATTTATATTCTTGTTTTCAAACTGTTTTAAATAGTGTCTTAAAATACCAATGCAGCTCTATAGCCAGTATTTACATTTTATAGATTCTTATATATTTAAGATTGTCTTAAGTCTTAAATATATTTATTTATTACTACATTTAAGATAATTTTAGGATGTTACGAATCAATCAGAAAATCATATTAACATTTTAAGACACTTAACACAAACTTAAAACAAGAATTAACTATGAATACTGATCTATGATTGACATCTTAAGATTATACTATTGTACTTAAGACAATCTTAAATATAAAAATTGATTATAAATCGGTGCCCAGGTTTCCAATAATAAAACACAGCATGGAACACCTACCCATTTCTATACTACATATAGTTGGGTCCTCACATCTAATGTCGCATCCCTGAGATCTTCATGCCTGTTTAGAAAACAAACAACAGCATCTTACAATACATGTAATATAATTGAAACACTTTACTTTATAAAAAGTGAAGTGATAAGGTATTTTTTTGAATATATGATAAGATATTTTATCTGAAAATTGCACTCTAAAAAAGAAAAATGACGCTTCGCTTCTTATAAAGAATCTTCTGATTCAAAGGAGTTGTGAAATTTACATCACGCCGAGATTCAATTTTAGTTTGACTCTTACAAGCGCACGTACATAAAATTTCTGGAAGTACGTTAGATTAACTGTGAGAATCAGATTGGTCGTTTACAGCATTGGAATTAATAAAATCGTCAAGCGCTGTTAACTCTGTTAAAACTGTCGAGATGATTTGAAGAATACGGTTGACAGTGTTGACACTCGTCCCGCCATCAAAGGGACATTTTCTGTTCTTCGTAACATTGTTAAGCGAGATTATGCACTCTTGCATAATGCATAACACATGAGACATAAAAAAATGAACCAATAAAAATCCTTTATTTCTTTCCTTTCCGTAAAATAAAGGACTCTGATTGCTTGATTTTCTTATGCCTCATATTTTATGCGTTATGCAAAAATCTGTGCTCCCCGCTTTACACTTTCTGCACTTGATACAATACAATATATTGTAATACAATATATATAATCCAGTGCAAGAAGTTGGCACATTTATTTGGATTTATATTCTGACATTTTTTAAATAAAAGTATACCAAAATCAATATATTATTGCATAATTTACATATTATATATTTTATTATATCGCATCTTATATCAGCTTTTTTTCCTTTACTCTCCTAAATAATTGGAAGTTAATTGTGCATTTTAAAATGAGATGAAAATAGGTATATTATCTTAAATACACATAAATTTATGCACTTAAAACAAGATAAAAACAATTTAGGCCGCGGGCAAAAAGGTTGAAAGGAGAAAATGCGAAAATTTCGAGTGCAGAAAGTGCAAAGTGCAAGCAACGCGACAAATCTGTTAACAAAGCAAAGCAAATTTACTAGGTGTCGACCAGTGAAATCATAAATATTCTAGTGAATTTATTTTTATCTCATTTCAAAGGATATCAATCATGTAACTTTTTTCTTAGAGCGAAAATATGAAATTAAAAATGTGAAGATATATATATATATATATATTCTTTTTTCCTTTCTAAAATACACAATCGGATCTTTACGGGAATTTGCATAATTTATGCCGAGAAATCAGCTAATCGCGAACCGGAATGAAAAAATGTACGTGTTGCTTATAATCTTTGCACTTAATATTTTCGCTTTCTCTCTTTTCATCGAACGAATATATTTTTATCTCGTTTCAAGTGCAAAAAGCAATAAATCTTGAAACCTATTGCGCATGCGATTGACCGGTTCGCTCGAGCAATCATTCACGCGTGTCATCGTGACTAGAAATTTTTTCCTCTAATAAGAAATGAATAAATGAATATAGATTATTCTTCCGCGTGACGATTGTTTAATACTTGACCTTCGAAATGTTTTAAGGCTTTGAATTCTTCAAAAACAGGAAATAAATGTCACGCAAGAATTACGGAGAAGCGGATATTCGCTAGTGTTCGTGAACGCCATTGAATTGGCAAGGGTGCCGTTAGCATATCACGAAGAACAGTTAAATTGCAATCGCATTGGCCGCTCGTCTCCGATGTCCCCAATATTTTTCCTTGCAGCGAGTGTAGCGTCCGCCGTCGAACGGATTGCAATATAGACGTCAGATTCCAACGTAGCAAATCGTGATAGATTCTGATAGGTGATAACGTCATCTTACAACGCAGCATTTGTGAAACACGATATTCTTTCGTGAGAAGAAAGGAGGGAATAGTATATCATCTTGAAAGATACTTGACATTGTACCAGTGTACCCAAGGCGGCTAAGGCTTCAAAGTTCAAGAAAGCGTACCGACGAGATGGGTTACCTAAAGTTGATCGGCACCGTCATCATCTACATCGGCTTGATTCTAGCTGTAATCACGTTCATGCCCGGTCTACCACCAGAGACAGAGTTTGTGGAATACAGGTATTACGACGTAATCAAGAAAAAAAAAATTCGTTTGAATCATGGCTGATCATTACGATCTTGACTCTTTGATCCTTGCAGCATAAATCCACCGCGTCAATTGGATCCTAAGCTAGGCCCGAAAAATCGGCTGAACGGCATTCAGAAGCTGTTCATTAACGAAATCCATGCTCCAGAGAGTTTGGATTCCTATAATGGACAGATCTACACTGGTGTCCATGGTGGTTATGTCCTCAGGATCGAGGAGGATCGCGTTGTGCCGATTGTCAAGTTTGGCGAGAAATGTGGTAAGTTACATAAATTGTTTGGTGACCATACAATTCTTTCTTATGAAGGATAGTGCTTTGTTTCAGTAACTGTCTTTTAAATTGATTTATTTTTCTCAAAACTTAATTTTGCTCTTCATTTTAATAATAATAGGTCTATTTTTTTTATTGTGCTGCATTATCGTGCTTTCTGAACTAATACACACAGTGCAATAAGTTGAAATGAAACAAATATATATATGTTTGTTTCATTTCAACTTATTGTACCTGTTCAGAGTGCAATAAAAAACAGATCTATTAAGGAAAATTTTCTTTTCTTTCTAATTAGCATTTCAATATCTAATCACACTAACAAGCAAATGTTTATATAATTGAAATTTAATTTTATACAAAGATGATATTAGCCCAAGTAAAACAACAAAGTCATAATTTTTACATCTTATCTTTTTGCTTTTTATCCGATTTTTGTTTTATATCACTCGAGATAAAAATTAATGAACTTTGAAAGAAACAAAAAATACATAGCAGGAAATATAATTGTCAATAAAATGATTGCAAAGGAGAAAAAAGCAAAAGCTAAAAAACAAGAAATAGAAAAGAAAGAGCATATTGTAGAATAAGCTTTATTTTAGATATATTGTGCAAAAAAATTTCAGAAATTAATGCATACTCTGATAGTCACAAATTAGTTAGATATTTTTAAAAATCCTAAAATTTGTCCTCTATTTTCTCTAATAAAATATGATCATTCTCTCTCTCTCTCTCTCTCTCTCTCTCTCTCTCTCTGTATACGCACGCGCACGCACGCACGCGCGCGCACACACACACACACACACACACACACACACACACGCACACGCGCACACACACACAGAGAGAGAGAGAGAGAGAGAGAGAGAGAGAGAGAGAGAGAGAGAGAGAGAGAGAGAGAGCGAGCTGGGAACATTTGAATTTTTCAGAATAGAATTCCAATATGTGATTTTAATGAGCCTAAATCGATTTAGCACTGATTAATCGCATTGTATGCGATCGCATTGAATGTAATTTTTATTGATCAAATGATTTTATATAACATTGTAATTTTTCTACATAAAATCATTTATAATCAACGGATGGACTTAAAGACTCACCTATACTTGAATAAAGAAGTAGAACAAAATAATCATCGATCGGTAAAAGTTTTTTAATTAAAGTTGTTTTGTTGACGCATGATTAGATATATAGATAAGAAAATATCGGGACTGAGTATGATTTTAGTAGCGTTCTCATATACATTAACAGTACTGAAAATTTATACTATATAACATTTATTATAGATAAATGTTCAATATTGACAGTGTATGTTAACAAAGCTTTATTAATATCAAGTGGCATTTAACGTAAAAAAATTTTTTTAGAAATGATAAGTTACAAGCAGGGGAAAATAATTTATTAGAAATTAATTAATCAGAAATAATTTATTTCTAATAAAAAAATAAATCTCACAAGTGTTGAATTTTTCAAATAACATGTAAATTTATTTTCTGCATTTTACGATACCAAAAGATGATACATAAATTTAATTGACACCGACATGACCTTTTTCCAAGAATCTTCCAAGGTCAAATAAAGATCGCTACTTTACATATCTTCATAAATTATTATTTACATATTCATATCTTTAAAAATCAAATAACTTTTTTCCGAAATATTTTTGAAGGAAATATATTATTTATCTCTCCGAAGTATTTAAATATTACTTTACATATCTTTAGAAACTGTTATTTACATATTTTTAAAAGCAATTTTTGTTCGAAATATTTTTGAAGAAAATGCGTTATTTATCTCTCTGAAGATTTTATCCCATTATTAAAACACTGCATGAGCTATAGTTAGTGTTGAGCAACTATTTTTTGCATAAAAAAATCATTTTTTGGTATCTTGAATCAAAATCCAAAGAATAAAAAAATTCGGCGTCTGATACTTGAAAAAAGTTACTTGTCATGTAATACATCTCATTAAACTGTATATCTCATTAAACTGTGTAGATTCATGTGATAAATAATACTTACATAATACTAACATTACTAAAATAATATTATACTTACATAGCGTCTCCAGACAATATGGACAATATATAAACCAACTTTGCACACATTCGCTAAATATAGACTTATATTAAATGTAATTATACACATTGGCCCATATTCAGAACGCGCTTACAATGATCTTAACACGCTAACGTGCTATAATTTACGTTATGCATACTATAAAATTTTAGAGATAAAAAAAATGCTTTTATCAATAAAAGCGCGTTCTGAATACGAGCCATTATGTATATGTATGATATTGACTTTGATCATATTATTGAAAACACCATATTAACGACTCTGATTTTATACTCTATATTAGATGAGAAACCAAATAACAAAACTATTCATTCATAACATTCGAATGAAATTAATACTTCTTAACTTGTAAATAAAACATGATGTGCATATATGTATATAAAATAATACAGAATTAGCAAATATAAATAATTTTAAAGTAAAATCAATACAATTAATTATATCAAAATATATAACATGGTATATAAATAAAATGGTAAATATATAAAATTGGTATTGTATTTTCTTATGAAATTTACAGATGGCATTTGGCAAGAACACAAATGTGGAAGACCATTGGGATTAAAGTTTGATAAGAAAGGCAATTTATATGTAGCGGACGCTTATTACGGAATTTTCCAAGTAAACGTTGCAACCGGAGAGTATAAAAATATAGTGAACATTACTAAACCAATTGATGGAAAAATTCCACGGATGCCAAATAGCATAGATATCGCAAAAAATGGAGACATTTACTGGAGTGACAGTAACTCACATTTCGCAATTTGTGATTTAGTAATGACATTTCTAATAAATCCATCAGGAAGGTAATAAAAAAAGATACAAATTCTAAAATCATTCAGTTTTATACTATAAATATATGCCCATATATATATTTATATACATAAGTTAATTGTATTAATTACAGACTTATACGTTATAATGCAGCTAAGAAGGAAAATGAAGTATTGATACGAAATATTGCATTCGCAAATGGTGTTATATTAAATGATGACGAAAGTTTCGTACTTGTGGTGGAAACACTAAAGAATCGTATTATGAAATATAATTTGAAAGGACCAAAGGCAGGGCAGCATGAGATTTTCATTGATAGATTACCGGGTATACCGGACAATATTCACAGCGATAGTCATGGTGGTTTCCTCCTTTCTTTGATCATTGCTGATAATCCTGATCATCCTCAGATTTTTCAATCTCTCGCACCACATCCCTATTTGAGAAAAATGTTGACACGGTTGTTAATGACGATGGAATTGCCATTTAAACTATTAAATGACATTTATCCTAATCCCTGTACTGAGAGAATTTTACATGCAATCGGATCGTATCAAGGCATAGACTTTTTAAGTGATCCAAAGGAGAAAAGTTCAGTGTTAAGAATAGATGCATCTGGTAATATTATTGAAATCCTCACTGCAGACGATGGTTCAGCTCGTCGTATAAGTTCAGCTTATATACAAGACGACTTTTTGTGGTTTGGCTCTCCGTTTGAAAACTATCTCGGCAGAGTCCCGTTGAAACAAGCTTTCCCTGATTTAATTGATGATACAAAACAATCTTTTCATACAAAGAGTGAAAAACAATTGCCGAATGTCGCTGCTTCTAATGTAAAGACGGAAAGAGCAAAACGAGACACGGATTCTACGACAATAAAACCGATCGAGTTGAACAGAGCTTCCCAGATAACGCCTAAACCAACTGCTGCTCCCACAACCATCACACCTAAGCCAAAAACCACTGCTACCCCAAAACCATCTCCAATTCCTAAAACGGATAAACCTACGGCTACAGCTAGCAATGTGAAATCATCGGAAACTAAATCATCTACGAATGCCGAAGCCAAAAAGGACAATGCAAAAATAGTTGATGCGAAATTAAATTCCCCAAAGTCCGAAAAGAGCAGTAAAAAAGAGGATACTACAAAGACACAATCTGAAAAGAAAGTAAAAGTAGAGCAAAATGCTTCTGTAAAACAAACAGAGCAAAAATCACAATCCGAGAAAGTTAAACGGGAAACAAACCGTCCGAGAGACGACCTGTAATTAAAAAAGTAAATAAACTATGATATATTTGTGATACCACAACACTTGTTGAACGGTACACTCCATATTTTTCAGACATTCCATTAAAAGAGAAAAACAAGTTTAGAATATATAGATTAACGATTTCTCATTTCTTATGCGTTTATATCATCCACATTGTTATATTCGAATATATGCGTTATGCGTATGAGAATATACGTATACAAGTACGTATATACAAATTATGTGATCCATTATAGGTGCTATGGTTGCAAAAGAAGTTTTACAAAAAATAAGTTGATCAAAATAATCAAGATTATTGGAATTTATAGGAACTTAATAAAATTAAGAGAAAATCTTTGAAAGATAATTTATTTAATTTTTAAGTTTGATTTTTTTAACTAATTTCCTTTAAAAATTTTTCATATTTTGATTTTTATTTTTTATATAAAATTACATTCCTAATTATACTTTTAATGATGGATAACTTGTATATTCTCTAGATAAGAATGCGAAAAATATATTAGAGAAATCTATCAGCTTTATTACAGTGACTAAAAATGAGGATAAAAATTTAGAAAAAGTTGTATGTTGGCGACTGTAATGTATATATGAAGTTGAAAGAATTTTTGCAAATTTTATTATACGTTTTCCATTCATATAGTATATGTACTAATTTTTATATTTTATATCCTAATTATATTTAAAAATCGATATGATATGAAAGGAATTTGGTATTTTTTTTTTTTTGCAATCTTAATTATTATTTTAGACTGAACATCTATCGCTTTATTTATATTAGCTTGTTTAAATATACAAGATGTATATCAAAATACTGAGCATCTATCACGGAACAAGTCGGAATTATTCTCTGGATTTCTATTATGTTTTTTAAAGAAAACAGAATAATTTCGATATGTTCCATGATATGTATCCTAAAGTAATTAGCTGGCAGCACAAATATTTTTTTTAAAGGAAACAAGCGGCTATATCCTGTCAAAAATATTGAAATTATTTTGCATTTATGTTTGTGAAATTTTCTATAGGTCTTTTTTATTTATAATATGAATAATATTCATATAATTGTAACTATATCATAATATCATGGACATTAAAATGTAATTTACGCAAATTTCAACAAGTGAGAAAAAACATACTAAAACAAGTGCTATAGATAGTTAAACTGACTAAGTGTTTTTGTTAAGTTGATCGACGATTATAAATAATAACTTTGTTATATGGTGTTAGGTTCGAGATGTAAGATAATTATAAGAATTGTACAGTTTGGCAATTACAAAAATAAAATCGTCTTTTTCGATAGTTATCACTTTTGCAAATATTTAAGACTTTCCAAAAACGTTTCACCCATTTACTTCCACATATTCGAAATGTCTGGGAAAAAGATTCAACATTAGTTTTATATTTCCGAATGTCACTTTTTTTTATTAAATCGGGACATTCACTCTAGAGCTGTTACTTTTAACAATTTCGAAACTTTAAAAGAATTCGAATTTTCGAAGTTAACTTCGAACTATAGAAGATAAAGATGCCTTTGAAGATTCAAAAAAGTTCGAATGTCAAAGCCTTCGAAACAAATCACTAATCCTAGTTCACACGATTATTCTTTCTACAAAAAAACACATGAATTGTGAAAATAAATTTTATTAAATTTTTATTTAAAAATCTTAAGTACATAATACATGCATTCTCTCTCTCTACAAACTATTAAAAAATATATTCTGGAAGTTTATTGTTGAAGTCGAACACTCACAGATCAAGCCGTTTCACTACAATCGTGGGCAACAATGATTTTATTTTGTCAATTACAAACATTTGTGTCTTCCATAAAACAGTTGGCTGTTTGACAAAGTGCCAATATCCATTTCTCCTACGCACTGCCCACTTTTGCGCGTTTGCTAAAGACTTTTTATACGCTAGAACTTGCTTATCCTTTAGCTTTATCCAAGGTTCGTGTATTGTAGCTAGACCTAATTTGACTAATTCCTCGCCAATCTCTAACGAATCCTATTTGTAAAAATGATGCATGAACACAGAGAGTATAAATATTTAATGTTGAGTGCTTTCCAACAAGAAGATAAATGACACAGTATAACACAAATAAATCATTACATCCTTAAAAAATTAAAACATAAGATTGAGGGCTAATGAGAGCATGGTAATTGGAGCGTTAATTAATAAAATAAATATCTTTACTCAATTTATTTGATTGAATATTTCGAATCTTACTTATTTTCATCTTATTGCTAATGTTAAACAAAGATGAAATGATCACTGTTATGTCTCTCTTGCTGAAAAGAACTAGATAACATTATGTTTTTCTTACTTGATCCTTCTGTGGCATTGTAACCACACACTCTAAATACTCTTTCTCTTTAACTACAGGCACAAACGTGACGAGTTTTTCATTGAGCACGGTTTGCAACCAACTTACACCTACAAGATTGATTCATGATTTAAAAATAGTTATGGATTTCGTGATCAACTCAATACCTACCGTTGCCTGTAATGTTAACGCCACCAATTTTGACAGGCAAGTAAGTCTTGCTGTTTAAATGGAGAAAAGGCAGTAAAGGTCGATGATCGACCATTAGCAGAACTCTGGTGGAGCTTGGTTCCACGTGCCGTACAGTACCCTGAAGTGGGACTCGTGATTGCAGGAAATGCAATGGAACATCAGATGGTTTCGTGAACTTGGCGAACTGGAAAACAACGAGAGAGAATCAATCGTGAGGTCTGTGGAGGCAGACAGATGATTAGGTGGACTCACGGGTCTAATTTTGTACAGGGCTGCAAACAGGCCAGCACTGGCAATTCCGTAAGTAATAAGCTAAAAAAAAAAGACACATAGCAAGTACAAAATGTAAATCAACACTAAATATAAAACAGTAAAATTATATCAGTATTATAATTACCCACTCAACAATATAAATGTTATATAAAACACATGTTGTACATAACAATTAGATTATGTAGGAAATTATAATTAATAACTCTTAATACATATGATTAGATCATTTGTATATTTATTTTCTTTGAAAATCTAGAGGCATCACGTAATTATTTATTAACATTTATGTACAATTCTTTTAAATACACAACCTTACAAATATTTTTTAAAGGTATTCAAGTATATACAAGTATCACTTAATAATTTTTGTATAATATTTGTTAAAGTGATGGAAATTAACCTGAGATTATTAATATACTTGTAAAAAACACATACTATGTACACAAGTAATAATTACTTGTTTCAAGTACTTAAAAAATTCATGTATCTGCAAATCTATCACAAATTCATCACAAGTATTAAATTTATTTAAAATATATTCTAAATTCACGTATGTTTAATGCTTCAGATTAAGATTAATAAATTAAGACAAATTTGATTTGCTTATAAAGTCTTCTTCAGTCAATTTTATATTAGTTTTCAAAAGAAAATTAATTCTTGTTTAATAATTGTTTTGAGTACATAATAAATTTTTTTAAAATTCGTAAAACACACACATAATATACTTGTATTATATATATATATATATATATATATATATATATATATATATAAGCTAGTATACTTAAAATTATCAAGATATTCTTTATTAAAAGTAATCATTTCTTGAAAAGAAGAAAATAAATTAGGTATTTTTTAGTAAATGAATATTTTTTTATATATGTTATTGTTAAGTTGTTCTGGAATACTTCTGTGCGGGAAATGCGTGGCAAATGTGGCAAAGGTTAGGAAAACGTCGTGTACCTTTCCTGGTCCCATCTCGTCTTCCATAAACATCCGCAATCGTTCGAAGATCGAAGGGGTATCCTTGCGCGCCATGGTTCACGCGATTCTGAACAAAGACGTGCAAGGATATTCGTTCGTGCACGATCAGCTGATTCGTGATGCACAGTGATCACGATCGTTCGACACTGTTGTGTCCTACGATTCCTCTTCTCGCAATTCACGCTCGGTATTCTTTCGACTATAGAAACATAATGCTTGTAACGTGCATTTCACCATAATAATTTCCTTAATTTTTTCTAATACCTTTTCGACTGTCTGACCTTGCGTGATTATTTTTAGTTGCTTTCCATTTATACTAATCTCATATAATTCTTGTTTGTGATGTCATAACTCAGTGAATGCACGTCCCTTTTCATTCTTACAAGTGAGATACAATTGAATTTTTACCTACAGTCTGTACAAACTCGAGAGACCGTATTCTTTATTCCTTTACTGAGTCTTGCCTTTACTGAGCCTTTAACTTACATTAAAAGTGAGGTTATAAACTGTGTTGTTATGCGATTACTTCGTTATCAAAATAAGCATGTGACATCATAATCTGAATATAAAATAATCACATAACTTCAGACTCAGTATCACTTGTGAAAATAGAAAGCAATTGATGTTCGATTAGTTATTCAGTACATTAAAGTTCCCGGTCAATTTATGCGAGACCCGCATTTTTCAGCTGCACTTTATCGTCTGAAACGATCACGAGACGTAAAATCTCTGAAAGCCATTGGGGTGTACCCAGGTCACCAGGTGCTCCGGCATTCCGGCACCGAAGTATTGGATAAAAAGGAAGAAAGACTAAAGAAAAAGAAAGAAAACAAAAAAGTGCAGTTGAAATGAATGGTCTTTGAAGGAATTCAAAAGAAATTACAAACATGATGATGTAATCGTCACAGTTTTTCGGAAATCCATACAGGCTTCTTTTAAAAAGAAGAAGAATCAGTTTAAACTTAAATTGTTTTATTCTTTAAAGTTAACAATTTCATTATATATTGTAATTGCAATTAATATGTTAACGACGGATTTCTTTCTAAAAATTGCTTTCACAATAAGACGTACTTAATAGGGATGTTAGAGATATTGGGAAAATCTTGACATTGAAAATCATTTTTACTTCTCCGTAAATCGTCCCAACAAACGAGAATGGATTGAAATGAATTGAAATGGATTCAGATTTTCAGAAATATTGATTCACGAATGTTAAAATAAATGCTTTTCAATCTTGAATACATTTTTATTCATTTAGGAATTGCATGGCACATATCTTCATGCCTTTCAATCTAAAAATAATATTAGCTTTTTCTGTGCACAACACATTATGAATACTGTTCAATTCAAAATTTTGAATAGAAAATACAGTTTTTCAATCCAATTGTATCCAATTGTATCTAATTAAATCCAATTAAATCCAATTAAATTATAATTAAAAAAAGTATTCGCTATTTAAAATACGCATTCGGATAAAAAAAAATTTCAATTCATTTTAATCCATTCGTTTGCAGGGGCGTTTGCTTTCTGCAGTTCTTATGAAAAGTTCTCAGCAATTAAACGTCAAGATCCACAATTTTGCTACTATTGGTTGCTTCTATCGCTATTTCCCGCAAATAATTTCCTGTCAACGTGTTTTTTCTTCTCCTTTTAGACTGCTGCAAATGTGAGAAGTATGAGAAGATTGCAACGACTTTATCGGCTTCTTTTCACTCGACTTTCGTTTTTACTCGAAAACTGATGAAGAAAGCAGTTTTCTATTTGCTTAGATTCAGACAGAATGCGCGTACGTTATCGAAATCATGAAAAAAATCTACGTGTTTTGATGGTCAATACGATTGAATCCTAATAAGCGATTAGAGTGATCAATCAGCGTAATTGAAGCTCACGGTGTTGTGCTGCGAGTGAAACTGAACGTGACAGTAATCTGTTTTCTGAAGCTTATACCAGCTATGGAGATGTGGTTGAGATAGTGTCAAATCCTCTTTCACTTTTGCGTTTGAATGGATTCGTGCAGTGCGATCAAGCTGCGTATTTTTTCCTTTTTTTCCAGCCTTTTTCCTCACGTAGAACCTTTCGACTCCTACGAGGATGTTGACCAGATCGAAACAATGATTCACTGAATCGTCAGATTTTTTCTAGGTGCGCTGATAGGGATGCAATTGTGAAGGCTATCGAGGAAGGAGTGATACTAAAAAGGAAATATGCTATAAAAATTCTTTCCCATTAAACCAGAACAGATTAAAATGGAAATTTTATTTATTCGAATGCGTATTTTAAAAATATTGAAAATTTGCTTATGAAGAGCAATTGGCTAAATTGCCAAAATTTATTTATATATTAATTATATAATAAATCTTTCTATTCGCAAGTGATCTGATGATAATGTTTCATAATATGTTGTACAATATAAACGCGGAAATGAAAAGATACCTTATATCATCGGGTAGTTCCATGCAGACTGATTGTTATGTTAGAAAAAAAACATTAAGTGGTATACTATGGAGAAGAAAATAAAATAAAATATCAATCTTTTTAGTGGACATAATGTGTATTATAAGACAGTTAATATAATAAAGAATTATTTTATTTAAAAATTTCTATTAGACTTCTGCTAATTGTTTTATTTTATTTAAAATTTATTTATTTTTATTTTATCTAAATTTTATTTAAAAATTTATATTATAAACTATTAATATAGAGAATAATTTTATATAATATTCATATTTATAGTCAACAATATATTTATTAAATATTAATATATTGAGAAAAAGTACTTATTAATTTATTAATGCAATTGTTTATCATTATTTTATTTTTTATTACATATTGTTATTAATTTACATTTATATTTAATTTTCATTTTATTAATTTAATTTACATTTTATCAATGTTGTATTTGAATATTGCGCTACCATTTAAGACCCAAATTTGATTGGCTAGCTGATTGCTCCGAATTGCCGTTACGCGTGTCGACTCGTCTGTCTTCTTCCACCATGGACGTCAGCTCGACAGCTCATCGGTTGTGGGAGACGTCCTTGATTACATCGCGCGGTCGACCACCACGCGAGGCGGTGGAGGCGTAACGCTCCGGGTTCGAGCGTGTCGAGCGCGAACATGTTCCGGGATGGCCAGTATCTGGAGGTGATCAAGGTACCACGTGCAACAGCTGTCAACAGCTGGTTGTCAAGCGTGCCGCGCGCGCGCGCGCGCACGAACGCGTCTGTCAAACATCTGTTGCGAAAACCGGGCGATATGGATTTTCCTTTTATCTCCTTTTCTCCAAACAGTCGAGAAATATTTTCTTCAATAAGTGAACGATTAAAACGTACGATTCATCCTTTGAACGGTCGAAGATAGGAGATAGTGTCATGACAATTCGCACGTTTTAATCATCGCGAGTTAGCGGAACGTCTCTCATTAATTTTCTGGAACGAACACGCAGCGATTTGTATAGAGCTTATTGCTTATATCGTATCGCAACGTGTCCGCAGGCCTCGGACGATTGCCTAGCGACTGCCGTGGTCACCGTGCAGGAAAGAACGGTGGAGATCAAGAACCAGAAGGTCATCACGAACAAGTGGCTGCAAGTCGAGGACTGGGCGGCTCTCTATAAGATATTGGAGCGAGCGGTTCTGCGAAACGGCCGCCAGGATGATGAATCGCATCGCGAAGGACGGGGATGCGAATGGAGAAAGTCGACTCGTCAGCTGGAAGTCACGTAAGAATGCAATCGTCTTTATTGTTCGTTCGAGAACTTTCGATTTACTTTTTTTTTTTAGTGAATTGATTAGAATAATTAAAGCCCGATGTCAGCAAAAAATGTAAAATTAATTTTAATTTAAATTCAATTTACGTTTATTATCTTTTTTTTAATGCTTAATGAATATTCACAAATTAATTTTGAAAAAGAAGACAAAATTGAAGGTTATAGAAAGATTTAAAAATCGATTATAATGTTATAAATTTAAGTTTTTTAAGTTGGAGAAATTAACTTACTGTTTTAAGAGAAAAATAAAGTAAATTAATAAATTAAATACGTGTGCTTCGCGATTTACTTGCTAATAATTAATTAAAAATAATATAAAACAAAACAATCCAATACTTATACAAAACAGTCCATACTTATCCTTCCCAGGTTCAAAAGTCTCAACTCTAATTTGGCCCTTTCCCAGACAAATAAAATCCTAATTACACCCATACTTTATCGACGATTAATTTATCGAGTGATGACCTATATTTGATTGATTATAGGATAGAATTATTAATTTCTTTTATTGTTTGGCACATGGGAAAAAAAATAGAGACAACAGTGAATTAAAAACTCATTAGAAACAATTCTGCAATTGAATAAATCATTAATTAAGTTAATCAAAATTCAATCTTATATTCATTATGTGTATCTCGTCGGAATAAAATAAAACATTTTTATAATAGTTTAATATTAAAAATAGATATGCATTTCTTAAAAGTCAATGATAAGTTGAGTTTGTTATATATAGAAACAATATTCTGTAAGATTAATAATTACGAATCGTTATTCTATCGTAATCAGGAATTTATACAAATATGTATATAATAATAATAATAATAATAATAATAATAATAATAATAATAATAATAATAACTCGCTAATTTTGTTTAACAGGTACACTTTTGAACATCCAGAAAATACAAGTGGTATGCCGTCTTTGCCCACGATCAAGGTACATGTGTCACCAGCCCGGAAGAAACCGGTGAAGCGAGAATCAGGTGACGAGATCTCGAAGAAGAATAAAGTGAAAATGAAGGACGACGCAACGAAACGAATGAAAGAAGAAAAATCTCCCATTCAAACGTTGACAAAAACCGATCAATTAAAGAAGACACCGAAGAAATTGGCACAGGCTACCCCGAAAAAGACTGAGACTCCGAGCGCTATCGCGAAGGAGCAGAAAGACCTGAAAAGGAAAAAGTGTTCGACATACACGCTCTTCGAAGATTTAGAGAACGCACCGTTGGAGGAATACATTCCGGACGCACCGAAGACAAAGAAATCGTGTCCGGACTTCAAATATGTTCCCAGCCGAAAAAGCGCATTAGAGAATATGCGATCAACATTGAACGAATACACGCCGACTTTGTGCGAAGGCAAAAGCCTCATCGCAGAAAACGTAAGTTATGTGCCGAACTCCGTTAAGAAACTGGAGACGAATTACGAGATTTACGAGCCATGTGCCACCACAGAGATACCCGACAGCGTTTTCGAAGAGTACGTGCCTAATTCCAAGGGTCTCAACCCCTCTATAGAAGAGTATGAACCTGACTTCAAATTCCCGAGCAAACTGATGAAGTTCGACGATAGTTATGTGCCCTCGAGCGTACGACGTAGCGTATCAAATGACTCGAAAAAAACTTCGAGCAAGCAGGAGAAGTCGAAGCTCCAGAAACTAGAGGCTCGTCGAAAGGGAGCAGTAGACAAGAAAAAGATGAATCTTTTCTCGTGAAATACACACGTGTGAAGTGCTCAAACGTGATTGTAAGCGACTAAAGAAAGTTTTGCAAGGAGAGAAAATAGATTTTGGTACGACTGATGTCTGTAAAAAGTATAGTTTATATCAATTCGATATATAAGACTATATATTACATTATTGTATAGTGATATCCGTAATAAAATATCTATTCTTGCTAAGTACAATGATATCGATGAATTGATTATTAACGAATGTCGTTTACGATAATATAACTTGGAACTGGCGCGAGTAGCTGTCTTATTTCCATGCTATAAAATTGATTATTCTACTTCCGAAATGTCAATTTCCTGATATCTTGTATCAGTCTTGTGCATAAATACATCATGGAGTCACTTAACGGTCGTCTTCGGCCTCGCTTGGAGGATCTTCGACCAAATTCTTTATGGGTTCGTATTTATTTTTCGCCATTTCTTCCTTAGATTCTTCCTTGGATTCTTCCTTGGATTTCATTTCAATGTTATCTTGATTGAGTTCCTCTTCGTCGTCAGTATCATCATCGGCACCTGGATGAACGGAAACTTTATGCGTCGGACTGCCTATTGTCTGCATGGTTCCCGGTTTCTGCCACATCTTTTGCGATTCCTGAAAATGACAAAGAAATATAATTATTATAATGAAAAAACAATGTATGTAAATCAATTTACAAATAGAAATTACCTTCATTCCACTGACTTTCTCCATGTAATAATCGTAAACAAACTTAGCCATGTGCGGCATATCCTCGATCTCCATCGGAATAGTTGAGGACACAACATCGTTCGGTCGCTCGGTGGGATAGAGTTCCTGTGGCAATAGTTGTAGTTTCAACGGTCTCTGCATCAATTGGTTGAACGCTGGTGTCAATTCGAAACAGTTCTTGAAGAGGGACACGCGAGCGAAGACATAGAGACCGAGACGAGCACGAGACATCGCCACCACTAAACGCCTCGCGTCTCTCAGGTGACCAACTGCGCGCGTCTTAACCAGAGACAGCAAGATGTAATCGTTTTGCTGACCCTGGTATTTGTCGACAGTTGTTACTTTGTTCGGCCGGCCTATCAAAGGATTATTTGCGCATCGAATGTTTATTACATCCCTTATTAGATGCTTCTGTCCGTTATACGTAGTCAGAATACTGATCTTGTCCGCCGGATACCCTAGCAGGCGCATGTACATGAACACCGCGACGCAATATTCGGCTTCAGCAAGATTCTGATAGAAGTAGGCACTAGGCTCGCTCTCGCCAACGCCGTTGAAGTCTTCGACATTCACTAGTTGGAAATCATACAGGAAACCGGCGTTTGCTACCAAATACTCAGGACTTCGCTCTACGTGCGCCAAATTACCCAGTTTCTTATATCTCCAATTGTAGAGATTGCAAATACTAGGTCTGGCGCGACCTTGGCCATCAAGATCGACGGTGGGTACGCCCAGTCTTACGAATCTCGCGAATAGCGATTGTTCCATATTCGAATATTTCTGAAAAGCCATGTTCTTGATGACCGGCGGCAGCTGATGATGGTCCCCTATCATTATCCAACGTTTTAGGCGATTATATCCATCTTGAGGATTTTGTAGTAGCAATGGTATGAAAGTTTCTATTTCCAAAATCTGCGCGGATTCCTCCATAAGGATATTATCGTATTTGAAACCCATGTCGACAAGTTCACGACGTTTAAGCGCTGCGTGCGTACAGGTCATAGCAATTACTTTGGCCTCCTTTACGAGTAAGTACTTCGATCTGTCGAGACCCGATCGCAGTAATTCGAAAGCGCGGAACTCATCTAATTGCGTAAATATCCTTTCAATGTATCTGCATAGAAAATATTGATATAAGAAGCAGTTATTACTCATCTTATAAAGTGTTGTATTCACGATGCTAGAAATCCTTCCGAAATCTCGGAGAAAGAATTGACCAATCACATTGATCAAATAACCAAATTGTTAAAATGTTATTTGTTAATTTTTTTCTTCATCCAAGATTTCAAAACAATTTCTAACATCACAAGGCTTAAGAGTTTAATGTACGTTTCTTACCTAAAACAGCTGCACGCAATCTTGAGATCTTCCTCGTACGAATTTCGCTTGAAAAGCGGCTGCGGGGCGTTGTCGAAGAACTTGTGGAAAGGGAACTCCTCATCAATTATAGAAGATAAATCAGGTTTCTCACTTGTGTGCTGTCTTTGCTTGACTCTGGCCTGAAAACGGTTCCATCTCGTGGACACTTGATACATAAAAAAATAACCCGCCGTTTCACACGTGTACGCGACATCGCCTTTTACATTCAAAGATTCCTAAAAAAAGAAATACATTGTAATAATTTGACATAATCAAACAGTACTGATAATTTAAGAGATAAATACCTGTAATCTTTGAACTTCCAAGAGTAAATCCAAACGTTTGGCAAGAACGTAATTAACTCTACCGTAGCGACTGAAATCCTTTTCCGTTTCCAAAGCCTCCTCTCCGTGACCAAGACGCAGCAGATGCCGTTCGTCGATATCGAGGGCCATTATCTTCTCGAACAATTGATTAAGTGCTTGATTGGAATGTGTTACGATCAGCGTCCTCTGATAGGGAAAATTGTGATATAGATTCGAAATAATCTGTACAGCGACATCCGTTTTACCAGTACCAGGCGGGCCGACGACCAGCGTCAGACCTGGCTGCATTCCAGCTCGTATAGCTTCGACTTGCGTTGGCGTAAAGGGAATCTGATTTCTGCAACGTAGCAATATATTTTTTCTCCATCCAAAAAATAACACATTTCAACATGCTATTAATGCACTACGATAACAAAGTGAATACTAACTTTTTTGGTTCGTTCGCTCTGTATGGACCTCTACTGGGCGGCACGTGTGGTTTAACTGTAATAACCTTCTTGATCGGATCATTGTTGTGCTTTGCAAGGACATCCTCGAAAGTTAACTGGAATGGCCGCACCAGATTTCCTTCGTCCTCCGGATTCGTTTTGATCTCGTACTGAGGAAAACTGGCTCGTAGATGATCAATATCGAGGAACGTATCGTTGAAGTCTATCGTTGCGATTTCATCTGGCATTCTATTGCATCAAACATTTTTTAGTATTCAATTATAAAGATTATGGATTTAATATTTTTTTAGATTATTACGAATGTAAATTATGTAAACTATTATAGAAATGCAAAAATGTTAATTTATTTTTCAAACAAATAATCAAGATAAATAATTACTTAGGAAGATACTGACGGAATAACTGCAGAAAAGTATAATTACAGAAGAATATATCTACTAAATTATAGAAGGAATATATCTATTAAAATCTCAGACAGATTTGTTCATCCGTTTACAATCGATGCCGTTCCAAGCAATCAAACAAGAAATACACCATTAGCTTTATTACTGGTATGTATAGAGATAGATAATAGATAGAGATTACCTAGAATAGCATGCTGCACCCGGATCGCCGTATCCGAGGATTATGTCGTGCAACCAATCGGGCACAACGCATTCAGTATTCATAAGCTCCCTTATAGTCTCTAACACAGCTTTGAAGTTGTTCTCCTTAGGTTTACGCCTCATTATGATATTAAATCCCTCGTATACGTCTTCGCCGCCATGACTAGCATTGTCCATATCGATTCGATATTGATTACAGTCCAGCCACACTCTATAAGTGCGCGAATCGCCCGGCAAAATCGGCCTCGGTTCAGGGCCATCCTCTATCACTCTGCCGTTTGAGTCGAGCATACCCTCGACTTCGCATCCTCGCACCGTTGTTAGACCAACTTGTGGCACGAAGGGGAGTTTATGACTGTATTTAGTGCCTGCGATAATACGACAATTATCTGAGAATTCTGATCTATATTATTATTATTATTATTATTATTATTATTATTATTATACGAGGTTACAATAAAAAAAAATTTTATTGTTGGAGCAAAATCATTACTGTTACTGCGTATGAAAGCGACTAAACTTCGCTGACATAATCATCATTTGATTGTAATAAAACATGTTTTATTGATAATAAAATGGAAAAACCTTTGCTATTTTTCTAACGAGATAATTTATCTTTGCAAATACATTTTGCAATTACAAATTTTTTTTATAATAAGATAATTAATTATTATAGCAAATCATTAATTAACATTAAAAATTATTAACATATGTATGTCAGCATATTTTTCTCTAAGTAATTGATTCTTATTTATAAAACAGTTTCAAATTATTTTTTTAAATATCCATCTTATCTTACCGATAGGATTCGGTGGCTTAACTGTGATAAGAAAGCACACGTCGTGCTTACGAAGATTTTCCCATTCGGATTTAATTTCCTTACGAACGCTAAGATTTATGGTCACATCGGCACGAACTCTTGATGGTCTGTTCTCGCCGACATTAGGCTTAGCCACTTCGACCACCGCAAATTGTGTAATAGGTTGTGCCATTCTAGCCCATCCACCAAAGTAGACACCACCGTCTTCTGCCCGCCTATAAGCGAAGAAAGAAGAAATATTATCACTTTTACTTTTGCGAAAAAAGAAAGTAACACGTTGATTTAACATACCAAGGACTCAGTCTGCTCACGGCATCCTCAATGTCTTGTCGTATCTCATCTGCAAACAACGATAATATTTAACGACTGATATATGTATTTAATCATAAATTAGATATGATAATGAATAACGCTGATTTTTTTTATTTTTTTTATACGTACATGTAGATTCTAAACGGAATAAATTGAAGTTTCGTAGAAGATAATCGTGCAATGTGAGGAACTGCAAGTTCAATTTTGGCAAAGCCAGACAGCCCTCGCCAGAAAAATATTCAGTCGGGACGATGCTCTCGTTCCATATAATGTTCTCGGTCGGATAAAGGGGCATCTCATTCAACTCTTCAAGCTGCGATGGCCTACGCTCGTGTCGCGATATCTGAAATTAAAATGCATGTTCTCTGAATTCAGACTGGTTCTGCTGGATAAAATCTCTCACGATCTCTCAATATTTTTCTTTTTTTACACCCACCAGTAATTCACGCAAAAAGTCTATATCCAAGCGATACCAATTCTCGTCCTTTTCTCGCTCCGTGGGCGGTACTAAATTCAAGTAACTCGCGATAGATCTCAATTTTTCTTGACTAAAAAAAAAAATATATTATTCGATTCAACGAAGCTAGTGCTTCACATGGTTTTATACATCAATATAATTATTCTCTTCTAATAAATTATCTCGCAATATTTTCAAAATTATACTTTACGTATTTTTTAGGATACTCTTATTAAATCCAAAACTTACCTGAGTGAGCCAAAATGTTTATATAAAGCATCTCTGACATCGACACTGGCTACGTTGGCCAATGCAAAGCTTCTTAGATCCGGAAATTTTGCAAAAACTGCATTCTGTAGAATAAAAGTTAATAATCTCAAGTTGCTAATCTCAAGATTTCAAGCATTTATTATAATTTATATAATATTCAATATTGATGACGCAACTAATAGGATTAATTAAAATTCTTGTTTTATGATAATAAATCAACAATTGATTTACGAAAATCACACAACTTGTTAAAGGTAAAATAGATACATGATATAAAAATCAGGGATTTGCTTATTATTTTACATACTTAAAAAATTATTAAGCACATATACAAAATCATTTTTTAAATGATGGAAATTCTTATGTACCTGTAGAGACGTAATTTTAGTGTAATGCAACTCCGTCATGTCGTGATCCGTCAAGGGATTACCAGTCTCCTCGCTGATCTCGAAACGGGCATAGAACTTGAGCATTTCTAAAAGCTGCAATTAAAAGCGAAGTGAAGATAATGAAGCCTTATATAGAAGAAGCTAATGAACCCTTCATTTGGTTTAACTTGTTTTCTCCCTTTCATTAAACTATTGCTAAATTAAATATTAATGCCGCGAAATGCTTAATAAAATTTATCAATAGTTTATCAATAGTATTCTGATTAAAAAAATTTAATTTTCCTGTAATTTATATTTTAGTTTATAGTGTTAAATCAAATTTTTGTCTAAAAGACTTATTATTTCTTCAACTTTATCGGATTAGTTCGAGTTATTGTTTGTACTCGATCTGCTCGACTTGGTACGATCGAGCGTACATTATGGAACAGCTTTTTTTATTTTTCGTGAGCACACTGAAGAAAAAAAGTAATCTTCTTTTATCCCCAAGAAAACAATTTATTGGACCATTAATTCAAATTAAATACTGGACTTGCCTTAATGAATCAAAAATCCATAACGATAAGGATAAGATATAAATTACGAGAAGAGTTTTTTTTCATGGAGACACATGGCTATGCCTATATGCAATAAATCAGAATCAACAGAATCGTTGCATTTATAATCGTACTTTGATGTCATAGTCGACGAAAAAACCGGTCGTCTATATATATATAGAATATATATTTTCTATATATATATATATATATATATATATATAGAAAATTATTATGTAACATATAATGATAATGACTTATTATTACATTTATAAATTTATTGAATAATATTATTATATATATAATTATTATTATTGTATATATAAGATTTTTAATATCTTAAGATTTTAGATATTTCCCATTACATTATAAATATAATAGCATCTATCATATTCTTTGAACAACTCTCAAGATTGAACAATTCATCTCTAATAGTATACTTAATAAGCCATGAGTGTGCCAATTAATACGGTTCGTTACTCATTTGCATGTTTCAAATATCAAACGACTCTTCGAATGCAATTAACCAACTGCAGTTTAAAGGAAGTATCGCATTGAACGTTAATGATAGTAATTAATCATCATAATTATCAGAATTTCCTAGCGTTTCACCGCGGCCTTCATTCGCATGTGCGTATATAATACAATATCTTAGAAGATAATTCTAAACTTTCAGAATAGTTCACGGATAGCACATTTGCAGTGAGTTTACGGGTGCATGTATCAGCGTTTTAATTTCTGTGTATAAAAAAGATATTGAATGCATAACGGTATTACACTTCTCTAGCACGTTTCTCTATCAGAATAATCACGCAGCGTGACGTTCATAAACACTATGATACCATGCTATGCTCACAATTCCTTTTCCTCTCTTCTTAATTAATTAGATGTCTATCTTTTTTATAGAATATTTTCTTTCTAGTATCACCCCTTTCTCAATAGTTTTCACGATCGCATCCCTATTTGCGTATCAGCACACTTAAAAAGAAATCTGATGATTCAGTGAATTTCATTGTTTTGATCTGGCCAATGTCCTCGAGGGAGTCGAAAGGTTTTCCATGAGGAAAAAAAATGGAAAGGAAAAGAAACAAATACGCAGCTTGGTCGCACTGCACGAGTCCATTCAAAAGTGGGAGAGGATTGGCGCTATCTCAACCGTCTCTGCATCGCTGGTAAGCTCCGGAGAACAGTCTACTGTCACGTTCAGTTTCGCTCGCAGCGCAACAACGTGAGCTCCAACACAACTCATCACTCCAATCGCTTATCAGAGTTCAATCGTATCGGCCATCAAAACACGTAGACTTCTCTGTAAAGCTCACGTGATATGCGTCGAGGGCTTTTCTCGTGATTTCGATAACGTGCATACATCCTGTCTGGAGCCTGTCATTCTGAGCAAATAGAAAATTGCCTTTTTCATCAGTTTTGGAGTAAAAGCGAAGATCGAGTGATAAGAAGCTGATAAAGTCGTCGCAATCTTCTCATGCTCCTCACGTTTGCAGCAGCCTAAAGGTGAGGGAGGAAGAAGAAGTACATTGACAGGAAGTTATTTGCGGAAAATCGCGATAGAAGCAATCAATAGTATCGAAATCTTGTCACTCAATTGCTGAGAAACTTTTTATAAGAACTACAGAAAATAAAAGCAGTCGTTCCTTTCGTGACAAATGCCGTGACAGTGTGGCCTGCCAGTCCGTTGATCCTAGTCGTGTGTGTCGCGCCAAACAAGTAATTCTTCTTTTGGAGAACTTGAATTTTGAAGTTCCGTTACCGACAACTTCTTTGGCGACGGCCAATAGCTTAGCTATTTATATCAGCGAGAAGCAGATTCGCTTTGTACATCTGAATCAGGAAATGCGGTAACAAGAGCGAGAGATGATGTCGTTGTCCGATGTGATTTACGGCAGGCAGCTGAGCATGTCATCAATCAGAGGTGAGCTTCGTAAGCTTAACTTGAGTATCCGCTTCCTCGTCTTTATATGTCCAACTCTACTCCTCGTACAGTGTTTTCATAGAAGAACCTTCTGTAAACTGGTTTTCTCTGCGTCGAACATAATCAAGCATAATTAATAAGCAAAATTAATTAAACTGTCATTGCAAAATCATTTTCCACTTCGAATTGCTTACATGAATAGCTATATTCCATTCTCTAAAGCTTCGTGTTATGAAAATCTTCCAGCATGGAAAAGACCACACACATTCTAAAGTTTTCTTAACATCATAGTTTTTCAAAACATCATAGTTTCATCAAGTAGGAAGAAATATTCAGAAATTATGCTTCGCATTTTACGATTTAAATAATCAATTATTCTCTTTATTTTAAAAAAACACGCGTCTCGTAATCATGTTTTTTCTGTCATCTACTTCATCATCAGAAACTTAAAGGAAGATTGGGTGAGATTGGACAACAATTATTTAGTTTAGACACGTGCTAGTACATTTATTGATCTGCACATGAAAGGCGAAATCTCTCCGTATTGAGACAGAGGCAATGTTATTTGCGAAGTTAACTTCAATCAGTCACATCACTAAATGTAATTTCGTTTTAGTTCATCAATATAAATAGAATCTATTATTTTTTAAACTGCGAGTTATATATTTTCATTTTTTAATATAAATACATTAAAAAATGTATTTACGTAAAATCATAAAATATAGTTCATTGATGTTCTATAATGCAAACTCGTTACATAGAATTGCAATCACTCATTTACAGCTAATACAATCCTAGCGATAGAACACTCATTCGAAATTGATATTCAATTAATTTATCAAAACCGGACCGTTATACAATACATGATTATAAGAAATATCGTGATTATCGATAAAAAAATTAATTGCAATCTATCGTCAGTGTTTTCCGAACAAGGAAGCGGCTGTACTAAAGAAAATTATTACTAGATAATCAATTTGTATTCAATATGCATACATCATACATGCACGTGTGTCTTAGGAGAAATATTTCGTTGTTTACTTGGAAAACGTAAATCCGCTTAGAAACTCGTTAAAAACTAATATCAAGATAAGCGCACTGTGCATTATTGTGAAAAAGTAGCAACCTTCTCTATAAATAAATGTAGATGACGAGATTAATATTTTATCGTGACATTTCGTAAAGCTAATTTGATGTGGAGATACAGTGTGCATTAAGCAAACTGTTTCAATTATCAAGAGCTTTCATTTTCTGTTGCATTTTCTGTTAATAGAATAAAATATCTCAAGCGAACGAACGTCACTTATTGTTAGCCTCATTCGGATATATTACCCGTAACTTATTTTTACACTATCATAAAAAACTCCACGCTTGTATTGTCTCCGTTTTTGTTTTACATAAATTTTATTATAGTTACGAGCAGCGGAAAATTTATCAATGTAATACTTTTCTTTTTTTCGTATATTTACAAACGCGACATGATAAGGACGATACGTGAGGCATAAAAGTGACAATTGTTTATTCCGCTCGCTCATTATACGTAATATGGCAATTGTATCTAATTAAACATGGACGGCGTTTACATCGCTTTAATTAAGTCGTCCCTGCAGTTGGCGGCAAGCAAAGGAGGTGACGTCTGTGCCGATAATTAATCTCACGATTTACGGAAAAGTAAAAATTATTTTCAATGGCAAGATTTTCCGAGAAATTACATGACAATAATATTCAATTATTATTCTTAAAACGTGTTGTAAAATGCGTTTATAGATTCTGTTGATGATTTGCGATATAGGAAGTATCTTGTTCATAAAGTTATAATCTCGATGTTTATCGGCGAGACGTCTATGATCGGGTCAGAAGATCATATCAGAAAACTCAAATAATCGAGAGAGAAAGCAAAAAAATATATACGTTAACGACGCTAATCGTTTCGCAAAAATAATATTATCCGGCGGAGATTGCGAGACCGAGATATATCATTATAAATAAAAAATATAAAAATTAATAAAACGTTTACTGAACTGATAATGATAATTTTAATATATCAAAAGTGTAAAAATAAATATAATTCAGAAAACTATATATATCGTGACAAAATTAAATATGACTTTTTAATTCGTAGAAGGATTAACATTACCGATGATAATCAAGACATCAACACAACAAAAAATTTATTTATTCTTTGTGCGGTATTTAATTTTTTGCGATATGATACACAGTAATTTTAATAGAATGAGAATTATTCGTTACATCAATTTGCGTTCTCTGAATTTCATGCCGTTTCAGCATGGCATACTTTCCAAAAATATCAAAAATAGAAACGCCATCAAACCTCACAGGATACTTGCAGATATTTTAAATTTAGAAAGTGAAAATTTAGAAAGATTTAGAAAAATAGAAAGTGAAAATTTACAATCATCTTTGAAAAAAAGTGAAATATTTTTTTCAAGAGTAGTTGCATTTTCACTCTCTTAGAGTGAGATTTCATTGCAAGAAATTTAGAGTACACACATGTGCGTCCGGTGTACACGCACGCACGTGTGCTGTGTAATCCAACGCTTGTTAATAAAGTGTTAACAGTTAAGAGTGCCCTCCTTCTTTCGCAGCGATTGTATCATATCGCACATCTGCCATTAGCACTGAACTGGGTTACCGGTATCATTTCTATCGTTCTTTCCATTGCATCTCTTACTGCGTTCTCCGGATCGGATCATGCGCTCGTTTCTCATCTTGTTTCTTTCCGGGAGGATGTCGACATACACAGACGGAGTTACAGGACGTATCGCGTCGTATCAAGTTCAATTTTCTCGAATTATAAAGAATCTCTTTTTTATATTCCGTGGAAAATCTCATAACCCCCGGATAACTCATGTGATAACACCGGATCTAGTATCACCGATAAAAAAAGTTTTGGTATCAGGCCGACCCTTGTGTGCGGAAACTCACGCGTTACGTATTTTGCGTTAGAACGCGCAATACGTTGCATTCAGGAGCGCTATTAAAAAAAATATTATTTTAATATACTCCGTCATTAACGTCAATAACGTCATTAACGTCATTAACGTGTAATATTATAGAAATAAAATATCTCATAGAAGAGATTATGCTTAAAAAAATACTTTCGCATACGAAAGTATTTACAATAATAAGATTGTTGTTAGATAAATATTATAATCTTTCCAAGAAATTGACTTAATTGAAAAACAGAAAAAAAATTTCTTGTCACAGTTTTGCATTTGTAAATGTTATTTTCTTACTGCTGAACTGTGCATAACAGTGTATTTTAAGCTATATCTTCTTGGCAAGCGTGTCTTTTCACAGAAGAATCGACTGCATTTTGTATCTACGCTTGAACAATCAAAATGTGGCGTTTTACAGGTCTTTGGTTGCTGTGGCTCTGCCTGTTCGTGAGTTTGATCTCCCCGAGTTTATCCGTTAACGTATTATGCTGTCCAGAGGGGACGATATGGCAACGTACGTCCAATTGCTCCGATGGCACACAAATCCGTCTAAGCTGTCCGAGTATTTTTCTGATGGATCCTCAGCAGAGCAAACATGACAATTTTACTGTTATCTATGAGGAGGACACCGCTTGGTTACTGCCAGACATCGACTATGAGAAAATCTCGCTTGACAGGTAGAATCTCCGCAACTATGGCGTGAGTTTATTTACCAATTGCGTTTATCTGTGAAGAATTTATTATATACAGAAGAAGAAATAGAAAAAGAAACAGAAAGAAACACACACACACACACACACACATACACACAACTGAAAACATGAGGAAAATCCTATTCAGAAATTTTCTGAGCTCACGTAGTATCTCGAGGCTTTATTATGACAAGTTTATTGCGCAGTAATCCTACGCAGTGTTGTATTCAAATTTTCTATAATGGACAAATCATGTCTTGTTCACTGCGATTTCTAATGAATCCTTTTATTCATTAGATTCTGCGTAGCCAAATCGATGCAGAACGGCGGCGAGATTGCTCTGGTATGTTTCGATCATGAGCTGATAGATGATGGCGTGTCGAAGATATGGAAGAACATGCTGATCTGTATCGTCAGCATCATTTCGGCGATCTTTCTGATCGCCACTCTGGCGATTTATGTTATATTGCCGGAATTGCGAGAGCTACAGGACAAGGCGATGATGGCCGCTGTCACAACTCTGGCGGTCAGCTACACTGTCCTCTCCATTCAGCACTTACGATCGAATACGGACGATGATTATATCATCTGTGTTTCTCTCGGTATATATAATTATTATATTATATATAATAAAATATAATAATATATAATTAAATTGTAGTATAAAGAAATTTGTCACAAACTTGGACATACAAATATTTTTAAAAATTGCCTGGTCTCTCATTTATCTTTTGCTTCAATTCTCGTCCTTTTGATTTTTTTATTATTATCCAATCCATACATCTGTATTTTAGGATTTATATTATATTTCGCCTTCATGTCTGCGTTCTTCTGGATGAACATCGTGGCCTTCAACGTATGGCGATGCGTCTGGTAAGTGCTAAGCGAATAAATCATCCGAGAAACACCGTTATATGAAAAATAATAGATACTTTACAGTTCGCATATACCTTTAAAATTTAATGATATGTACAGGTTTAAGAGCAAGATAAAGGAACAATCGCTTTTCTACGCTTATTGCGTGTGGGGATGGGGCGGTCCAACGTGTTTCCTGATCGCCGCACTGACGACGCACCATATGTCTGGAAATCACTTGCGACCTGGTTTTGGCGAATATACCTGTTGGTTTAGCGGTAAGTTTTAAAGAAATATTCCTATTTCTTTTTTTAAAAAATTCAGCAAATGACTTTATTGCTTCGATATTGTTGAAATATGATTTAACCCTTAAGTAGATATATCAAAGCCACTTTTTCTTCTTTTGGAAGCTCCAGAGCACTTCAATCACTATGTAATTTTGCCAGTGCACTTATTTAGCAGTTTAAATGTCGCCAGTTCTTCTGATGTAGGATGAAATATGATTATTTCGCGTCTATTATTTCACAGGCGCTAAAGAGACGTGGGCGTACTTTTACGGGCCAGTTGCTGTTTTGTTAATATTAAACATGCTCTATCTCGGAATGACCAGCTGGCGTTTGTGGCATCAATATCGCGAGTACACGGGAAGCAAGTTGCGAATCTTGCGATTTAAGTGCCTGCTATATATTAAATTAGTGCTCGTCATGGGTATTACCTGGATCTTTGAATTGTTATCATTCGCTATCGGGTCGAAAATGGATGAGTTCTGGTAAGCAATCGTTAAGACATTCTGTCTCTGCATCAATGTCTATAAATTACTAGTAAAATCATCCAAGCGTTCTTTTTCGTTAGGATACCGACGGATCTGTTAAACGGTTTACAAGGATTCATCATATTCCTGCTT
This sequence comes from Acromyrmex echinatior, assembly GCF_024713525.1. Lineage (NCBI taxonomy): Eukaryota > Metazoa > Arthropoda > Insecta > Hymenoptera > Formicidae > Acromyrmex > Acromyrmex echinatior. Next base: position 4,398,064 of record NC_141859.1, on the reverse strand, counting down.
CTCGTTGCGACGCGAAAAAGGGTGCGGAAATTATTGGCGAAGAAGCGATTGTGCGGTATCACTTTCCCAAAATCCTGGGCCGCATACGAAGACGAGGAGTGCGAAGCGGTGCTTCCCGAGGAGCTCGAGCTATCTCAACAAGGCTAAGACACTCGCATCTTTTTTTTTCAGGATCATGACGCGGGTTAAATGTTGTCTACAGAAAGACAATCCAATGATTTATTAGTAAATTATCTATAATCGGACGTAAATAACGCAACTATTGTCGAATTTTTAATTAATTTAATTCTATAAATAACTCATTTGTAGTTACATTTTATTTTCTGAATATTCTCATTAGACATGTGAATATTTACATAGTCTCAATTATGTTAATCCATTATTACTCGTGGTTGTTTATAACTGACAATATTATTTTATCTCTTGTTAATGTACGTTATTATCATCTTTTACTTGTATAGCGCTAATATAAAAGCGACATAAAAATCGACATTTGTCTGATGAATAAGGTAATACAAATGTATATTTTAAATGCGATTGTCGTGAAACGTGTTGTTTTCAACAGCTAGTGTAATGGAATATATTATTATTAAACACTATATAAGAATCTCCGTAAACGTTATGTAAATGTTGGACCGAATTACTGTATGTGTGTGGAGCAAAACTCGTGGAAAGAATATAACGAAGGATAATTACTCATCGATGTGTAATATCATTTCACGCTCGTGATTCAATTACAGTTTCTCGTTTAAATCATTCACGGAAACGTGACAACGAGTCATTCGTTCCCACATTCCTACGTTTTCCTACGAAAATGCGTAAATCCGACTCATTCATTCGTTGTTTCATCTCCACTATCAACTCATTATCAACCACAATCGCGAGTACTATGCATGACGTATCTTGCTTGATAGATTCACGCGCGGATCTTTGGCACGAGATATCTCGCGTGCGATGAAAACATTGCGCAAGTGAATCCAATCCAAATAATTTTAACGAATCTTTAACAGTGGAACATTAAGGCATAAGCTATCATAAGCTATCAAAGTAACCGTGAGCAATAAGTTGCGATGCAAAAGTCGCTTGTATTCCGAGTCCGAAGGCTACTGGATACTTTCCGTACGTGGGCAAGACAATAGATTCGCGTATATTAGCATAACATGTGCGCATCAGTTCAGGATATCTCTTACTAAAATCTGATTCACGCAGTGACATAAGTTTAGACAACAAGTTTGTTAAAATTGTAGCCGCAGGCACGTTAAATATTAGTAATAATTTGTATCTCGTCTACGCGTGATACAGATTACTAAAGTCATCTATTGGAAAAATAATAGATTTCTTTTTACTACACCTAATATATTGTAAACATCTGTAGACTTGTCCCACTTCCATTAATTTAGCGCGTCATTCATTTCGACATACGTTCATTAATTTAAATTGTACAGAGCGTGCTAGATTCAGAGATTCTTTGCTTGTGGATTCTTTGACCAGTTCGATCCTTTAATAAACTAAAAATGTCAAGGATAACTTGTGGCATAAAAATGAGTAAATTGCTTACCAATTTAATACGTGATATTACTACTCTGTTCTGATTCATGCATTTCAAGACCGAAAATAATTTCGGTGCGCAGTTTGCAGAATTGAATATATATGTAAATTCACTCTGAATATTTAAGTATCAAGATTCGCTTTGACTGAAAGTGGATTTATTTCTCTTAATTAATTAACAATTCATATTCTCTTAATTTAAATTCCATGTCATATTAAAGAATCCATGGATGAAAGATGGTCCGCAAACCCATATCCTGTGCAAGCATGTATTGCATTCCGCCAATAGAGCATTATAAATGTATCAAATAATGCCGCGTATAACAAACCTGATTGCATTCGTGCGGTACATTCTTGTTGATACTAAAACAGATACCTAGTACCAACGACACAAATAAAATTTGTTAAGCAAATTAGATTATTCCAAGACAATCGATGTCATTGAATGCAATCATTCAATCAAGCAAGATACAATAAAAAATATTTTCATGAAATGTTTGTTAACGGAAGTTTCATATATTATTTCTTAGTCTATAAATACACAATAGATATTGCTATTTAAACGCAATTCTTTCACGATAAAAATTTCTATCAAAGCATAGAAAGAGAATTTTTATTAAATGACAATTCCTATTAAAGCTTTCATAATTTTCAGCTTTAAAAACAAGATAAATATTTTACTGGACTTTGAAATACTGATTCATGCTGTTATGCAAAGAAAGATGCATTCGATATAATTACAATTTCGTATCTATGCTTTTTTCTTTGTTTTTATAATTATATCAAAATGACTCAATAATAAAGTAACGTGCCTGTGTAATTGAACGATCATTTGAACAAAGGTGAATTATAAAAAATTAGAGAAAAAAAGAAAAAGGAAAAAAAATCTATAGATAGACGCAATTATTGTCTCTTCATGTAAGTGGCTCGTAAATAAATATATATATCACTTGATATGTGAGTTTACAATGACTCGATTGTTCAACGAAACGAAAGAGGAGCGAGAGACGCGCCATTGTTAAATATAATTCATTGAAAGCGTAAATAGAGCATGTTAGCGCACACTGCGTGCATCTTGAGAATGAGAGTGGACTGACAAGAAGGAGAGAAGCCAGTAAAAATTACTGAAGCCCGCAGTCCGGAAGATCTTATTTATCTTTCTGAGAAGAATCATTATTGGTCTATCTATTTTTAGTATTGTTAAATCGACGAATCCCACAAAAAATTTCGTGAGAATCTTTTCTTTAAGTGTAATAAGAATAAGTGTTGATAATAGACAATAGCATTTAGATAATGGATCTCTTTTATTTGGATTTCATTTATATTCCAGCATACTTAATTTTTATTCACATGATAATACAAACATCTCGCCAAGAAAACTGAAGACATTTTTTAACCTGAGTTCTAAATACATAGGTATACACATGTATAACATTTGACTGCGATACAATGTTTCCTCAGAATATATGAATATGTGACGTATTTTATGTGCCCCATTGCGATTTCATGTTGATGTTCAAAGAACAGCGAATCAATAATACAAAGATGGAACGAGAAGAAAATAGGAAAAGAATGGCGAAGAACGCGATTGCGTATTTGCTAATTCATGTAAATACCACAAACTTATATACGTTAATACTTATGACAGTATTCGCGAGAAATATCATACTCTTGTCATGCTTTGTATTTTGTCTAATTCACCTTGTGATAATTCTGACGGATAAGATTAAGAATGTATCGCGGAGAGAAATCCCTTTTATATCTACAATAAAGGCTAAATGTGACAATTTCGATAAGAATAATCTCATAAGATAAGATCATTTCAAGAAATATGTAAGTTTTGAGTAATTTTTCCGAGTAATCAATATTGTCTGATATAAGACAAATATCAGCCTGATTAAAAAGATTTGTTCTTTTCTTAAACAGTTCTTACATTAATAAATAAAGGTTTTTTAATAAATCCAATAATTTAGTCTTATGTAATTTATTCATTGATATAGCTATCGATAATCCTTTGATATTTTCAACGGAGATTCAACTTACTAATATTGTCTCATTGATGATAGACAAATACACTTGTATGTGCTTAACTTTAAGCACACATAAAATAGATACATATCCAATTGTTATATCAAATATCAAATGCCTTATATGTCTAAAAAAAAGTATCTCATTTAGCACTTCTATACATTCAATAAATGTATCTCATAATAAATGTGAGAGTTCACTCAGAGAAAAACATACTTATAGGTGACCTTTATAGTTACTTTTTCTCTGAGTATAGGATAGAATAGATATATTAAATTTTTTGATGTATAAAACTCTTTATAATAAAAGCACAATAATTCCTCCATGATAAATCTGATAAAGAAAAAACAAATGACAAGAAAAAGCGTGTATCTTACAGATAGAAAGGACAAAATAATGTAATGAATATTATACAACGTTATGAATTTTTTTAAAGATTAAGATATTCAAGAGTTCAAAACGTATCATCGAAAGTGAAAACGGAGCGCACAAAGACACGTGTGAGCGCAGTGCCGACGCGCGTCGTTGTGTCTTTCGAGCAGCTGGAATGAAGGTAAACTCGCTTGTGGCCGTCGAGGGACGCAGAGGGGCCAGGGAAGTACGATGCAGCGAAGAACGGGAATGTCATGGCGGCGGACACTGGCAGGGGTAGCTAGGTAAGTAACTAACCGCGGGACGAGAGGCACTGGCGGTGAGGCCAGGTATGGCAAAGCAAGCACGATACACGTCACGATGAGCTGAGTGAATCACGGATGAACGCTTCATGAAACGATCGATCGGCTACACGGACGCGGCAGTGTCTCTATTTTTCTTTTGACGACGAAGAAGCGAAAGAATTCGTGTGTGCCCGCGAATGCAAACTTAAGGAAAAGACTCGCACGCGTTTCGGCGTCATGTATCCAAGGATCGTGTTGCTGCTGATCGTTGCTTGGGAGACGAGGAACGTGCTCGCCGACGCCGAGACGCGACTCGCCAGCGCCGACACGACAGTGAAAATCGGCAAATGTTGCGAGCTCGAGGAGTTGTTGGTGGACGACCGGTGTACACCATTGTCGGAGACCAATGAGACCAACTGGATACCGGAGTTCGTGAAGGAGCGAGACGCAGTGGCAAGAACGGGATACGTTCCTTCTGAGCCTAGGTACGAGTTAAAGATTGGACGACCCAGATGCGACTCCGACGAACATCAGTGGCACGTGTATTACTATCCATCCGGGCCAGATCGACTGTTGATCCTGCCAACCGGTGTGTTGCGCCATTATATCGTTGATCTGGCAAAAGGCATGGATGAGAATCGCGGCGTCTACGGCGTCGCGATGTTGAATGTCGATGACGATTATGATGACGATAAGGAACACGCGACTATACACTACGACTATCCATTCGGGCATTACTGTGCCGACAAAGTTGTGCTCAGTGGAGATCGGATGATAGCGACGTACGCTATGCTTTGCGTGCCGGATGTTGCTGTACGCTGGACCGATACCAACTACCTGATGAAGCATGCCATCAATCCTGCCTTCCACGCCGTGTCAATGGCCTGCTATCTGGTCGTTGCGGTAGTCTACTTCGTGTTACCACAGCTGCGCGACCTCGTCGGCAACATCATCACCAGCATGGCTCTCTGCCTCATGGTCAATCAGTGTGCCTCCACCGTCAGGATATTCACAGAATTCGGCAATCACGTCAGTTTCTTGGTCGCCGGTACGTGAATTGCTTACGATTGCTTTCGCTTAACGAAGTTTCGAGAACAACAAATCATTTTCTTCGTATGGTTGAGTTACACGCAACTCTGCGATACTCTGCGATTCTCGAGAAATCTTTTTGGGACGGAAAGATTCTCGGTAATGCCTTCCTGTGAAACCGGTGTGTCGATGTCTGATTATCTCTAACGTATTTAATGACACTCAATTAAATTCTCTCGACGAAATTGCGTTCTGTAGAAAGAAAAATTTAAATTATTCAAATTTATCACAAAAATAGTTATTACTTCAGAATGCAATAATTGATGCACTGTTGCACATTCAGCAAAGTTGAGACATGACTTGATATAAATCATTTTATAAAATTATGGATTATCTTCTCTTGTCGAGGCAATGAAATTTCATATCCTTTTCATCTCAAGTGCATTAGTTCCATCTATGAGACACGCGAAGCCGAGTTAAAGAGACTCGAATGAATCATATTTTAGCGCGTGACGGAAGGACCAATTAACAAGTGCGACCACTCGAACAACCTTCTGTTGCGAAAGCAAATTACAGGACAATTTCCAGGCCGGATGTATGCCAGAAAATACAATATTGAAATAATATCCGTCTTTTTTTTTAGACACTATCATGTACGTTTTCCTGATGGCCGCTTTCTTCTGGCTCGGCGCCTTGGGCTACTACGTATGGAACACGTTCAGGTCGCGCAATGTTTTCCTGCGAGTAACCGACGGTAGGAAGTACTGCTACTACTCGTCCTGGGTCTGGGGTTTGACGGCCTGCTTAGCTACTACGGCGATCTTCGCGCACTTCGCCCTCGAGACGAACAAACCCACTGTAGGCGGCACGACTTATCCCGCCCAGGAAACTGTAGGCTGGCTCGGACTCTCCGTGATATTCATGTGCATCGCATTCACCATCGTGATCGATCTATGCCTGATACTGACGACTGCAAACAGGATCAAGCGGATGAGCACGTACGGCCGTATTCATCACAAAATGAAATACAGTTTCCGGATGTTTGTTTTTCTCTACGCAATCATGAGCGCCGGCTGGTTTTCGCTACTGCTCTCGCAGTTCAAGTACGACGCTCTGATATACTGCCATATCGTCATGAATCTGCTGCAGGCACTGCTCATTCTCTACGTGTGCGTGTTCGGTCAGCGAAGAGTCACGTTTCTACTCGGGAAAACGTGCAACTGCTGCGACTCCGGTGACAACACCGAAGGCCTCGACTGGGGCGAGGAGATGACAGCTATCAATGCAGGTTATTAAAGCGCTTTACGAACAATTACTCGTGTTACGAGCATGATCTGTATTCGAGTCGTGATCGAGTGATGACGATAGCGCGTTTAAATCACGATTAGTAAAACGCACATCGCTCACAGAATAAAGAGGAATGCATATAACATGTTTGAAGTGTGAGAAGCATTCCATACAGTCGTTAAAGTACAAGTGTATTCGAAGATACTGAGAATATACTCTTTGTGTTTTTTTATATTATGATCATAATTTTAGAGTCATAGCTCATAAACGTATATCTTTCATGCGCAAATTTTACCATACATATACCATAGATATATGCGCATATATATTCAAACCAAAAGATATTCTTTAGAAAGTGTGAAAAATGCGTGGATATATCTCTATTTCAGAAGGAAACAGTATTATGTGCGTACCAGTGTTACTTTAGAAAAGTAAACATGAAACGTGCAAGAAAAGAATATATTAAGATACATATATGTCGAATAATGCAGCAATATATTGTAAATAATGATGCAATAATCAAATTAATGTGCAAGTTGAATATAAGAAGTCAGGAAAGTCGACGAGGCATTGAAAAATTTTATAAAATTAAAAAATTTATAGTATCATATAAAAAATATATGATGTGTTTTGATTATTAAATTCGAGTCGACAAACGATGGCACTGATAAAATTGCGTACGTCTTTTGTATTTCATGTTTGGTGATTATGCGTGCCTTAAAACGAAATTAATCTCTTGCCTTATAAAAATGTACGCTTATCGAAATATTTTTATCACTTCACAATTTTAACACGTCTAGTAGCTTGCATTTATCCATGTTCATAGCGTATCATGTTGCCACAAGTGTACTGATTTAGATTTTAATCTAAGTATAAAATCGATTATATTATGCAATATTATATTATGCAATATCGCTAATTTACGGACAAGTTTGTCAGCGGACGTATTGCACAGTATAATTAAAATATGTGTCACCGAATCTCAAATGATCTTATACTTTTAATATTTGTGTTTAATATTTATATAGTAAATCGATTTTTTGTACGAGAGAGATATTAAATTCGCTAAATGAATATTCGAATTAATATCGTAAATTAAATTATTTAACCTGCCCTATTTATATATTTTACAATAACAAACATATTTAACAAACATTGCGACAACTTACCTGTCCGAACAAACTTCCCTCTGGACGATGCAGCAGATTAGATAACTGGCAACGCACCACCAGGTGATTGTCATCCATAACAGTATTGAAGAAACGTCTGGTAGGAAGTAAAGCTTCGAGATCGATGACCAGCTCCAAAAATCTCTCGCAGTAACGCACTTTATCCGGAAGTACAGGTCCTATTAAAACCATATAATTAAAATTGTTAATTGAAGATAAGTTTTAAATTCTTAATTAATTATCTAATTCTTTATCTAATTAATAATCTAATTCTTTTATTGCTAACAAGATTTAGTAAACAGACTGCACATTAACATATGAAAAAAGTGATCTCAGTCAAATTGGTTGAAATTATTATGATGTTTTGTAACTTATGAGATATTGATTGCTCCTACAGATATTTGCTATAGCACCATTAAAAGTTAAAATGTTGGGTCTAATTATACTGAAAAACACCTTATTTATATTATAATTTTTTTCATTATATAAGCATCTATGCAGTTGAGTTAAATACATATTTAATCATATTAATTTCCTTAACTAATTATAAGTAGGTTTTTCTTAGTGTGCACAAGAAAGGATAGAATGGGTGCAATGTACATATTTGTTGGTACGTGAATATGTGTGTCGATGGCTATTTAATATTTGACATTATTATGTTCGGTATATATAAGTATATGCCTGAACACAAGTATCTATACAAATAAAAAAACAAATTATATCGTAGATAAAGAATGGTTATTATGAAGAATTATTAAGAAGTGTTAAATTTAATTATTAAGAATTATTAAGAATGGTTATATTTAATTATTAAGAATTATTAAGAATGGTTATATTTAATTATTAAGAACTATTAAGTATGGTATGGAACAATTAAGTGCTTATACAATTAAAAAAACAAACTGTAGATAAAAATACTTTTCAATCTAATTAAACTCAAAATAGTAATTTTCAAATGGTGTTACAGAAAAATCTAATTATTTTTATGATTTTGCTTATAGATTTTTGATCAGGATCTCATAAACTACAAAATATCATGATTTCAGCTAATTTGAAATCACTTTTTTCATTCTGGTCCTTTTTAGCTTTATTTAAAAAATCGAGAAATATATTTTTCTAAAAAAATACATGTAAAATTTAATTGGATAATATGTAAAAAGATTCTCATAAATACCTTCTGCAGGAATTGTTTCCAATATCGTCATGAATTTTATCATAAGTTTGTGCAAGAATTTACGTTCCCATTCAAGTTTTTCTTTATGCTCGAAATTATCTTTTTTCCTTATAATTTTCCAATACTTCCTCCATTTTGGATACTTTCTAAATTCGAGTTCTCTTCTGCCTTGCTGCAAGGAGATCCACATGGATAGTGACACTAGCCTTTTGGCTTCTTCTCGAACCAAAGATACTTCCATGGAGTTGAAGCAATGATTCAAGAACACTATCAACGCCGTCTGTTCCTTCAGATTGAAGTCCATTATACTTTCTTCCAAGCACGCTTCGAGAACATTTTGAAAAAAACCGGCGAACTCTGCCGGATTCTTCTCAAACGCCTCCCACACTTGCACCCGCTCCCTAAACTTTTCATTCACCATGACGACAATGGACATAGTGTGCTCCCGCGTGGCACTCTCCGCCTTGTAATTTGACCAGAGAAAATTCTCCAAGTATTGGCTGAACTCTAGCATCATGATCCTCCGGACAGAAAATTTGGACGCACATATTTCCTGTACATAAATGTCATCCACTACTTGCGAATTGAATGCCAGATGCGTGTTTGTGGTGTGTGGTGCCCAGTATTTATTCGCAAGCTGCAAAACAACAGAATCACATAAATTTCCATTTTAATGACAAAAATTAACACAATGATAATTCTATTTTTGGATATTTTCTATTTAGTGACACAAGTCAGTATAAATGTCATCCTATCTTTGTTTTTCATTGAATGTCAAGAAAGATAAAATGATGTTTATAATGATTTGAGCCATTAAATGGAAAGCATCCTCTATTTATTTTGGCAATCAGTGAGTAACGAAGAGTGCTTTTCAACATGTTATGTGATATACAAATGAACAAACAGGAAGCATCCAATGTAATCACACAAAGAGAATTCCAAATCTACAAAATAATAGCAAGAATTGCTAGAAAATTTGCTTGATCACAAAATTTGGAATATAACATCTTAAAACATAAAAATAACAACAATAATTAATGGAAAATTTGCCTAATCACAAAATTGGGGATTACATCTTCAACAATTTGTAATAAACATCAGCGAGGCGATCAAGAATAAATACCTGGGTGATTCTGTCCGCGTTGATCTGCTCTACTGTAGGAGCAGGATTGTTGCTTTTGATAGGCGGTGTGTTCTCCATCGTATCCATCAGCTGCAAACTGAACGCCACGAGTTAACCTAACCTAACTTTCTCCATTCGCCGGTGCCTGCGACAAATTTGCAATCGCACTTGCAGCAGGTAAACGTCGCGCGACGTCGCAAGTGTATTCTGTGGAATACGCAGAACAATTCTCGTCGAATTCCTCCGATTCAATGTCGTTTTGAACGAGCCGTATCTAATCGCTCGCAGTTCAAGGATACACACCGAGTACTCACAGTTCCACCATGCAATTGCGTACAGTAATATAGTTCACAAATCACAACTTTACATCTCTTCATGCTCACAACTTCCTACATGAGAAATAACAAAAAACTACGAAAAAACCAGAAAGAGTACAAGAACACTTCGACAAGAAGCGATCTAAACCGAATATTCAAATAATTAAATATGAAAAAATATTGAAATATTAAAATTCAAATATTTAAATTCGTGAACCAACTTTTCATCGTTGAAAGAAAAGGAGCTAAAAAAGCGACTGCGTGTGTGGCGCGAGATTCAAAATAAAAATCCCGTTCATATTAATTAATAAAAGAGGACATTCATATGATACTCTTAAAATAAGAAAATTATTCGGCTTCTCTTAAACGAGGTGTAACATAATGGTAGCACAAGGAGGCAACGCAGCAGATCTAATGAAATTATTAAATATTCTAAATTAAAATATTTTGAAATTGTTAAATATTCAAGAATTTTTTTATTCACTTTTGTATTTAATTTTCACTTCATTTCAAGGTACACAATCGATCCTAAAAATACATATGTGGCGTGCCTACACGATTCGGATTTGGCGCGACTTCCCATCACTCTGTCACGTGACTGACTTTAGTTCGCTCCGAGTCTAATTCTTCGCGGAAGGCGACGCCGACAACTCCAATCTTTCCGGGAAGGGAGTTTGGACTCCTGACTTGAACCGCCTGACCGTGATAGAACAAGCTCTCCCGATGGTGTAGCGCGGACTGATTCGGATTCACGGTGCGACGCGTTTTAAAGTGACATTTCGCGGCACGTCGCCGTGAGGGATGCGCGTACGCGGAATCAGCGAATCGTTGCCGCTCTCTCTGGGAACGAGAGGACTTCCCCTGCCCCTCGTCCGCGTCATCCGCCGTCGGTGACTCGCGTTTGGAAGGAGAGAACCTCGGTATTGTCGACATGGCCGTCGTCGAGGAGTTCGATTATCTGTGCCGCCTGTGCGCGACCAAGACTGGTATCTTGATGGGCCTGCCGATATTCGAGGCCGGCGATCAGATGCGCAACATCGATAAGAAGATAGAGGCCTGTCTACCGGTTCAGGTAAGGATGCAGCGCAATGAGCGAACACAGCATCATACTGACAGCGGCGAATTAATTTCCTATCCTAATTTTTTAAATACCTTTGGCTTTGGATCGAAACGAATGAGTCTCTGCGTTAATTTACTGACCGTTCGTTCTCTACCCAGATTGGAGATGTATGCTTTTTTTCGTACTCAATTAATGTGCAAAGCGTTAAATAATTTTAATTGATGTCTTACCTTTAAATTATATAGCTATACCTATACAAAAGAATAGTTAATTAGAATTAATGAATGTTATGTGAGTGTCTTGTAAAAATATACGTATTTAAATTCTGCTAGCTTATATTTTTATTATTATGCTATTTTATTATAATCAAATAGCATATAATTTATTTTATATTTTTATTCCGAGAGCAAAATAGAATGCTAATGTTTACGCTGTAGAAGATTGGATAAATAATGCTTGTTAGGACTATATATTGTATTATAATTTTGCAAATTTCAGGTATCATTGACAGATCAACTGCCCAAAGTGGTCTGTGAAGAATGCGCGTTTAAACTGGATCAGTTGTTTGATTTCCGTGAGAAATGTCTACACACAGAAGGAATGTTTATGGAAATGTTGAAGGAGATTGGCAAAGAGGAGATTGTGCATCTATCCGAGCACGATTTGGCAAGCGTGAATAACATGGGCACAATTCAGAGAAACCTGACTAGCATACAGATTAATAATGAAAATGTACAAAGCCATTCGGCCGTAACTCACGAAACTACAGAATCTACCATACACACGATGCAGGTAATGGACGAAATGGACTTGGCTGGTGGCGAACAAGTAGTTACACAAGAAGAAATGAGTCAACAAGATACAGATATACAAGGCATTGACTGTTTAGATGGTGATACCGTGAGAATGGTTGATGAACATATACGAGAGGTAATTAACCAATTTCTATCTACTTTCTTTTTGTAAATCAAACAAGTCATTTGATCATTATTTTGTGTATAATGTATGACTATGTAAATCTAGCACAAGTAAGAAAGTTTATTTGTATAGTTTATCCGATTAAAAATAATATTATGTGACGTTAGATAATTTTGATTGATGCCTTAAATTTAAATTAATATTAGCTATACAAAAGAGTAATTAATTAGAATTAATGTTATATGGACATCTCTTCCAACAATGTACATATTAAAATTTTGCTAACTTATATTTTTATTATTGTGCTATTTTATTATATAATTAAATATTAGGTGTAGTAAAAAGAAATCCATTATTTTTCTAATAGAGATGGCTTTAGTAATCTGTATCACGCGTAGACGAGATACAGATTACTAAAGCTATCTATTGGAAAAATAATGGATTTCTTTTTACTACACCTAATAGTATGAAATTTATTTAATATCTTTCCGAAAGCAAAATAGAATGCTAATGTTTATGCTGCAGAATAATTTAAGATATTCTATTTTTTTAATTCGAATTTTAATTTATGATCTGTGTACATTTTGTAGGTTTCAAACCATCAAATTGCAATGCACTTGGATAGTGATATTACTGTAGTGGGAAACCTGGGTGGCCACTTGAGTCAATTAGGGATAAATTATGTTACCTCTATTAATCCTGAAGATCAGAGCCAAGAGCAAATAGTACATTACTGTGAAAATGTAAAATACGAGGCAGATCCAATAAAACAGGAATACCACAGATTGCAAGATAGATTAACCGCGGAAGAGCCACAGCACATACTCAAAAATAATGTAAGTATGTTGAATAATGGACAATATTTATAAAAAAAAATTAATTATTATTTAGAATCACAAGCAAATAAAATAGTCATAAAAATAAAAATTGTTTAAGAAGAGTTTCGCTTGAATTGGGTTGGAAAAATCACCTTTTTTTGCATTTTCTTAAAATTTTAAGAATATTTAATTCAAATTTTTATTTTATTTTATTTTTTGGTTCAAGTAGAATAAAGACAAGATATCATGCCTACTAATTGAAAATAATTTTCCGACCGATTTTTATATTAACAACGTAGTAAATAATTCATTTTAATGAAAAAACGTAAGTAAAAAAATTTTTAATATCACCTACTAATTTTAGCCCAATTCAGGCGAAACCTTCCTTAATATAATTGTGTGATATGATTTTGTTTATATCTATTTCGATTTATAATTCAGATACCAGTAGATAATTTCGTCTCTTCTCAAGTTGAAACGGAAAGTGAAATAGAAGAATCTTGTATAAACGAAAATGGAACTCACGAACATGTGGACTCCATGAACCTACCATCTACGAGTCAGATAAACGGCGTACATTGCGAAATAATGGTTAAATACACGAAGAGAACGAAACACGCATTATTAGAATCTACGCTTAGCAATCCTACCATAGATGAGACCGGTTCTAACTGGTATATGTGCCCGTTTTGCAACGAAGCAGCTTTGGAGACGACCAATCTAGCCGCACATTTCGAGCAGCATTTTTGCTGCTGTCCCTGCGGTCTATATTTTACTAGTGTCGAGGAATTAAATCTACATAAGGAACAATGCGATGTATATAAAACTAACGAAGTAGTCAATAAGGAAGAGAAGGATGTACAGTTAAATGCAGTGTCGTTGCAAGAGAGCAATGACAATCAAGAAGGGCAGAAGAAACAGTCGACGGTAAGACGGAAGTGGACCGCGAAGGTGTGTACAGAATGCGGCAAACAGTATAAGTCAAATTACAAGCTACAAGAACATATGCGCAAGCATACAGGCGAGAAACCGTTTCAATGTACGACGTGCGAGAAGGCGTTTCGTAGCAAGATCGGCCTCGCGCAACACACGGCTACACACACAGGCCAATTTGACTACAATTGCTCCACGTGCGGCAAAGGATTCCAGTGCAAGAGCTATCTCATTGTACACCAAAGAGTACACTCAGACCTGAAACCGTACTCTTGTACGAAATGCAGTCAGAATTTCAAGACGAAGCAATCGCTGTTGGACCACGAAAATCGTCACCTCGGCGTGAAGCCATACATGTGCGAGATCTGCGGCCGCGGTTTCATCACTAAGGGCCTCTGCAAAAGTCATCAGAAGATACACTCTGGCACCGACAATCGCCAATATCCATGCGCGGTGTGTAACAAAATGTTCGTCAGCAAGAGTTATCTGAACACGCACTTGCGCATTCACACGGGCGAGAAGCCGTATCTTTGCGAGGTCTGCGGCAAGGGATTCCTCACGCGGGTTGATCTAAGGATCCACTCGACTATGCATACTGGCGAGAAGAGCTTCAAATGCGAGATATGTGGAAAAGTGTTCGCTCGACGCGCGGCGCTACGTTGCCATCGACGGTCGCACACGGGGGAGCGTCCTTATAAATGCGACGTCTGCGGCAAAACGTTCACGCAGTTCAGTCCGATGGCAATCCACAAGCGTTTACACACCGGTGAGCGACCGTACGAATGCGACGAATGCGGCAAAGCTTTCGTGTCTAGATCGACTATGATGTCTCACAGAAAGAAACATCACATTACGAACGCTGTACAAAAAGATACGTCTGTGACGCATAATGAAGATGCCGAGGTCAAACTTATTCTCTCGTCCAACATCATAGTCAGAGACACAGACGATGGGATTCACGTCACTGCAGATTGAAGTCATGAAGGAAAATGATGTACGAATTCTGCGTTCAAGTCTAGGACGCAGTTTGGGTGCTAAGAAATTTTCATTGGCATTTGTTAGATAAGAACTGCTTTCATCACCATAGTGTATTCTGTCAGTGTACATTTTCAAAAACTTTATATAAAGATATTTTTACAAGCAACGCATACTTCTTGTGAAATATATGAAGATTGAAAGTTATATTGGATTAGAGCGACGCAACATGATTTTATATATTCTATAATGACCATTCTATAATCTTAATCATCACTTAACTTTTTTCTTCGTAATATCATACTGTAATTACAGATGTAAATACAAAATTTTTTATATTAATGTCTACATTGCTTTCCAAACATTAAAAATAATATTTATTTATTAACGAACAAATAAATTAATTACGAAACTCTAGGAAGATTAGCACGAACAAATAAACGCGCATTGTTTTAATTTTGGAAAAATTATAGCAAGTTTATTATATTTAATAATATTTTAGCTATATTTTAATAATATTTATACTAAAAAATATATTTCACTTTTTTCGAAAGATAAATATAATAGATTTTAAAAGGTAACGACTTATCATTAATAATAATGAAAAAATAACTTGTTTTACTATCCATTTTTGTAATTTACGAATATATAAATGGATTTAATATATATAATAAATTCGTTTAAGTTTTATATATATATATATAAAATTGCGTTATAATCGCGTTTATTATTGTTTATTATTGTAGAATATAAATTCAGTAGCATTATCGAACAGCATAGACTTCAGGTAATATGATAATATAAAATATCAATTAAATACTTGATTTCGATTTAAACAATCAGTTTTATCAAAATGTAAAAATATAAAAATGTATTAACGATCGAATATTTAAGATTGTATAAAATGTATGATTTTTCTTATTCCGTTTACATACATACATATTTGCGCATAAGAAAATTCTATAATCTATTAGATTACATTTTTTATATATTCCTGAATCTTTACCTATCATAGAAAAAGTTGTTGTAAGAAAAACAAAATATTTTGTTATAGATATAATAGAGTAAATAAGTATTTACTACTATCTATTCATTATTATTTAATAGTAAAATAATATTTAATAAATCGAAGGCTGATACGCTTTTATGATGAAACGCTATTCAATGATGACAATGCTTTTGTAATCGAATATTTTCTGAATCCTCCCAAAATAATCCAAGACAATATAGATATAATTAATAATTAACATGAATAATTGTATATTTTTATACTGCTACTAGGAAACATCTCAATAAATCAGCTTTCTGCATTACACAAAGTAGAAATTGTGATATATAATAAAATAATTGAATGTTATATTTGTAAGATTGTGATGAATGTCATTATTATTATTAACAAAGTCTTTGAAGAAAATATAAAAAAGCTTCACACAGACGTGCGTTTTTAGTTGGCCGCATGTTCCTAAATGTACTCTGGAAATTACATTGAATTTCTCTTACAGCTAAGATCATCTTCGAAACTCATTAATATTCAAAGAAAACTAATTAATTAGGTCGAGTGGAATTGAATGTAATTGAGTTTACTAAAAATTCGCTTTATTTTGACAATACGAAATAATATTGCAGAAGAGGTTGCTTATTACGTACCTCAGTTGACTCTACCAGCAGCAATAACATTGTCGTTGCGTATGTAGAAAGTATCGGCGTATCGAAAGATGAATAAATTTATGTATGTTCAGTTTTCTTTTTTTCAAATATTCTTTTTATTACCTTGAATATGTATATATATATATATATATATATATATATATATATATATATATATATGTATATATATGTATATATGTACCAGTTGAACGCAGGTGTTGTATATGCACAATGAGTACGCGATAACAACCTTTACAATAACTGCTGCTGGCTTTGCCTATATCGTTCTACAATTGACAACGAATATTTATTCTATAATTTGACATTAACTACCTACACAAGGCATCGATGACAATTTATTTAATAATTCTGTCGCCTATCACTATATCTACATACGGGGCCCCTAAGCTACGGATAACAACAAACTATTTAACAGGATTCATCAATTGATGACCGCAAATTATACAATACACATTTATGTGACACGTCGTGGCTTCGTAAATATAAAATACATATAAAATTGTAAACGACTTTTTAAGTAGAAAAACAGAAACTTATACGACATTTCAATAAGGTACAAAATACATTCATCGTTGTTTAATAACTCCTTAGAATTTCAATTTGGGGCATTATTTACTACTTTAATACAGTTTTCCTTCTGTACGTATCGCTCGATATTTTGTAAGCGTGCAGGGGCCCACAGTAAATCGGTGGTCGCTCATGTGAATAAATTTTCTAATTTCCTAGCAGTGTTAAATACGTATATTACAAAGCACCATGACCTAAAATTATAAATATACAGGGTGTGTTTCTGTAGTATATAATGATATAATGGAAAGGAATATATTCACTTTTATGTATTTTTTTAAAGAAATTATATATAAACGGAGAACCAATAAAATGTAGTCAAAATGTTGTCACACTGATAAAATTTTTACAAATATAAGACAATGCTATATACATTAATGTATGTAATTAACACCCTATATATATTTTGACTACTTATGATTATGTAAGATTAAATAGAATTACATCTTAGATTAGTTACATGTATTTTATATAACAAAACAGATATTAACGGAGATATTCGGTTAAACCAATACGTTTTCATTTGTCTCAAATGTTGTACATGTAATGAATGGTGCATGATTTTTGAGAAAAATTTCTATATATACAACATATACGTTTTTTTGCGGTATTTTTCAATTGTGATTATATTGATCCCAAAGCTGCTTCTTAAATATTAAGCTTATATATAAACCTAGCATAATCACAGCGATTTATCCGAAATGTAACATTTACCACAAGAATATAAAAAATAATATTGAAAAATATTCAAACTTCTGTGAAGAGAGAATTGATTATTTAACTGCACAAAATAATACCATGCAGATAATGTAAATGTATTGGAGAAATTTATTGGATAGTCGATTGTGACATCGAGAAAATAAATATTTTCTGTGTTGAATATACAGTTCAATTTTCATTTGCTTTGAGATCAGGAATGAATTGAATATCTCTTTGCAATAGCATAAAATTATCTTATCACGTTTTTAGTTTCCATGCAATGAATTGCTATTCAATTACCAGACATTCTTATCCTTCACATTGCAAATTTTTAAATTAGTAAAAAATTTTACAACATATTGTCAACATAAAATATTTAACACAACGAGACACATTAAATTATTTCTTTTGTACAAAATTACTGATAACTTTTAAATAAAATTCTGAATAGATTTCCGTTGTTATATACGTTACATGTCAGTAAACTGACACAGATACCGAACTGTTAATTATAAGCTAATTACTATTACTTTGTTGTACACATATATAGCGTAAAATAAGAACATTAAAATTTCTGTGCAAGACGAAAGCAGCACGACATAATGATTTAAATAAGATAAAAATCTTCATTTATATAGTTAATTATTTAACGTATATCGTGCTGCATTTGTTTTGAATAATAATGGTGCTTATCAGACCTGAATCATCCTGACTGCAAAAATTAGAAAATTGTATTATAACATAATGAATATAAAAGTCATACTTATGCTCTGTTATCAAAGAGTAACGATACAAAGAAGAAACACAAATTAGGTGCTAAGTCTTATTTCTGAATGCTGCTGTTATTTTAATTCATCCTATTTTTGCGATATATCAAGTACTTCTCATTTCCATAAATTTGTATTATATTCTAATGTTATAATTTCCAGTACTAAACACTTAAAATTATAGCGCCAATGTCAAAGTAAACATAATTATACAGCAATGTAATCCTTCAGTCTTTTTCTCATTTCAGCTAACTGTCATGGATCAATTCTTTATGCTCGTTATAATATACATGCAAATTTATGATTTTTTGATGATTAAATCACTCATTGAATTAATGAAAATCATTCTTGTCTTCATTATTATAACTTTAACATTATATGTGCGATGTAAATCCTATCGTAGGATAAGAGGGAAGAGACGGTTGGTCCTCCTTTGATATCGGATGTAGCAGCACATGTATATGTGTATGTAACATTTTTATTTATGTCCAAATCTAGTACTCACGATTTTTTAAAAATCTTTCAACGAGAGATGTTTCTTCAGTGAAATTCTTCATTTCTCTTTCATTGCATGCGTGACTCAATTTATATACTAGCTATTTTATACAATGCAACAACAATTAAAAAAGCTTTCATTTCCTAGAGAACTTATACTTTTATCGGATATTACAAATAACAAGTAAATATACAGTACGCACTACCTCATACTTTATACAATGCCGGACAGCAGCTATCTGTAATGATATAAGAGCTCTGTCTTAACTTACATTATTGTTTAGCATTTGGACGATTTGGATGTTACAAATTCTTGATTTATCGACATATATATCCAAGAAGATTTAAAATAAATCGATTGTACATCGACAAATTGTAACTGGACCGATGGTGGAGGTTGAAGACAATATCCTGGTGTGCATCACTTTTTCACTCGATATTTTTTCTACTACTTTTACATTTGATCAAAGAAATTAATGCAAAGATACACTGCTAATTGAAATTAAATTTCCATAATAATGTGCTACATATAGTCAAGCAGTGTCATTGTGTGTAGTATTTCAACAATTCTTCGTGTCTTAATATATGTAGAAGCTTCTCTAGTATCATTTGTTTCAACACTGGTAAATCGCTAATGTCACGATCGTGAAAAATAAAGTCTTACCAAAAATGAAAAGATATAAATTATACGAAATTAATGAAAGTTTGTACAAATTAATTTGAAAATCACGTATTTTCCTATAGCAAAATAGCTTTGTCAATTTAAATAATAGTATCAAAAATACATATATATTATAATAATAAATTTAAACAACCCAAAAGATAAACTTATTTACGCGTATACATACTATTATTGCTCCAATGTGTTACAACACTGATAAATGGATGCAAGGTTTCATTCAATGTGTCCAATCTAGCCCAGCTTCATCACAAGGTTTGATTAAATTTAAGTATTCCACCCTAAAATAAATACTGTTTACATAAAATATTTTTTTCTCATTCTCTCCTCTCTTCTTCTCTCTTTCTCTGAGTTATTTAGGAACTTTCATTTTATTCACTTTTTATAAAATATAATACCACATTACATTGCCTCTACATGTTAACAGCAATTAAGCACCAAGTGAAAATTTCATTCACTTACAATACTACTTCATGGCGAGCGTCTGTTTGAGATGGCGCATGAGGTGGCTGCCAACGTCATGTACCTCAGGCCATTGCTTTAACACAAATACTATTCCCAGTACAACGAATGTAGTCGTTAATATACGCACCCTGCACATGAAACAATGAGGCTTAGTACAGCTGTAACAGACAAAATAATGCGAAAACAAAACAAAATAATAAATGTGCAAAATAAATTCAGATGCAGTGATTGCGATAGATTATAATATGAAGATGAATAAAAAAAATATATAAATTATTTACTAATACATACAAACGATATCCATTATATGCACAATTACATTTTAACTTTCTACTTACATCGCATAGAAATCTATAGATTTAATAGAAATAAATATAGATAATGATGGAGAATAAAAATCTAAATAGTTCATTGTTAATTGTTTAATATCTCTAGAACGCGGAAAATAAAACGAAAAAGTGGTATCAAAAGAATAAAAGAGCAGAAAATATCTCAATAATAAGCTTACCTAGTTCTGAGAAAAGGCATCATAATACCAGCACCCGTTGCAACAAGGAGCAAAACAACTTGCAATACTGTCAATACTACATTTATCAATTTTACAACTAACGCTCTCGCATTGCTATTATCTAAACCCTCCAATGTCACATATTGTTGATGCTGTTGTTGTTGATGTTCCATTTTACAAATTTTAGTTTGACAACTCTCTAACATCTCATGTATATCTCGTAATCTATCTTCACTTTGATATTGCACTTTCTCCTCCATATCTGTGATAGTTTGCTTTAAGTTTTCTACTTCGTTCTGATGCAATTCTGTTAAATCATTAATCTGCTCTTCTAAACGTTCGCACCTAAAACGTTCTTCTTGGAGGGAATGGGAAAGATATGTCACTTCCTGCTGTAATGTCTAAAAAAAAAGATTAGTCAAATATTTGTGAAAATAGTTGTATGAAGGTAATTTTTTTTTAAATATATTTTAGTTTGAATTACCGAATATATTTAAATAAAATTAAATACAAACCTTTACACTATCTAATTTTTCTCTCATTCGATCAAGATTCTCCCGGTGTTCCTGTAGTTCTGCAAAAATAGATTTGAGACTCAAGGCTGCATTATTACTGTGACATGTATGCGGCTGTCCTCTACTACCAGGGCCGCTTTCACTAGTTACGCTAGAACATTCCGATCCTTCCTCAGACGGAAACTTCATAGCTGCTGCACTTTGGGTAGATCCCAAACTGCATCCACCCGGAAGCGTAGCCGATCCATGATGAGTTTTATCATCTTCAACGCTAGCGTTATCACCATTACCTGCATGCGGTGTATCGTTTACATAAAAAGTCGAGCCATCTGTAGAGACACAGAGGTGGCAAGTTAGAATGTTATCCAATACCAAAGCTTGGCCTTTTGAAGTAATATTATTTTTAAAGTTAATATGTTATTTAGTTTTCTCAAACAATAGTTAAGTCTCGTTCCTGTTTTATTTGTCTTACACCTTTTTTATTTTTTAAAAGGTCAATCGTTTCATAACATAAAATGCATTTTTTAAATCATCATAGTAGTAAAACAATTAGTTATTATATATTTTAGCATCATTACAAGAGAGTATTGGATAACTGACAGTAAATAAAGAAAGGCAAATGTGTAATTATAGAAGCCATTGTAAATCATCTAATACTTTGCTACATAATAATATAATGTTAAATAAATATATGCAATATAACGTGTGGTAAAATTATATCGAGTAATTGTTCTGCATCAAAAAACAAAATAGAAGTTTAATAAGCACAGTTGAAAGCAAAGAATATATACTATATAAAATAATTTTTAATCATATTTATACACTTTACAAATAATAATGTATTATCATTAATCATTTCTTTATAAAGAAGATAGAAGCTTGAAGCCAAAAAAAAGAATACTGTGCATGAAGCATATAATAAAGTGTAGTGTAACTCTCGCTCTTTGGACAACACATTACTTACTACTCTCAACTGCCATGATAGCAAAAACGTTAAAAGATATTTATTTTCTTATCTAAATATATGTCACATTTTTTAATAAATGGAAATGACAAGAATAGATTATCTGAATTATACTATAAGAATTATACGACTTTATTTTCTGCATTTAAATAAATTGCATTAATTTGAATCAATTTAAATTAAATTGTTGTTTTAACCAGGTAACATGTCTTCAACTTGAATTACGTAAAATTCACTGGAAATTTATTGACTCTGTTACTTACGTGATAAAGTATTTATATTATCGGCACTTCCAAATTTATTTTTAATAAGATGAGCAAACTCTCTTGGTTTAGACATTACAGTTCTGCAATAGAATATTAAACGTAAATAAGCGTATAACGTTTTGTTTAACTGTACTTTTAAAAATAATTTCTCGTAAAAATAATTAAGGAAATATATCCTATATTAATTTTAAATTGAAAGGATATTAATGGCAATGCTAAAACGAAGTGATGAATCAACCACATAAGAATAGAGTTTCAGCATATTTGAGCATGGGATCTATTTTTATATGAACACTCACCCTGAAAAACCAGTGATTCCATCCCTAATGTTTCCTCCTACATGTCTGGAATACAAACCCAAATTAGCCAAAGATATTGCTTTTAACGCTTATCAAATAATATAATATATCTATATTTATATGGACCTTATTTAATAATAAGTTTAAATATTTTTTTAAGATATAATTACAATTAAAAAAATCATTTATGTATAACTCACTTAAGTCCTTGTCCCATGTCGCGTAACATTTCTCTCGGTTGTCTATGACTCGTCGGTGCACCATTCATTTCATAATTTCTTAATTTTTTTGTGTAGCTGTCTAACTTTTTTTGTAACTGTGAAATACTGTGCGCCGATTTTTGATTCTTCTTTTCGAATACCGTTTTAATCCTAGTTAATTGCTGCTTGTCTGCATTAGCAGCCAATTTCAAATATTCATTGACGTTTTCTAAAGAGCAAATGACATATAACAACATTTGTTTTTGTGTGTATTAACTAAATTTAAAAAGCTTTATATTACCATCCCGCGTGGTTTGTTCTATTCTTATCTGTTCTCGTGTTTTAGCAATTTTGCTTTGAATATGTTCAATAGCTTGACGAACTCGTGCTGCACTAGAGTCGACATCATCGCTTATCAACTCAGAAGAACCATTTGATAGGAACGATTGGGTTGTGTGATATTGTTCCTATAAAAATACAACAAATGACAACAAAATTGTACAAAAAAACATAAAAACTATAATGTTAATCCTAACTATAGAACTAAAAACAATAAATAAATAAATAAATAACGCAGTTAATTGTTTTTAAATAAAAAACAATTTATATTATTAGGTGTTGGAATTAATTCGTAGCGTTTTTTAATGAAAGAATGTTATTTATTTCACATGAGCATTAAAAAATACATTAATGAAAGTACTTCCCATCACTTGTAAAACGCTACGAATTAATTCCAACACCTAATATTATTTTTTTGTAGAGAATTGTAAGATCTTTAAAGTTATTTATCGACTAAAGAGTCTAAAAATAAACGAAACTAATATAATTATTTAAAATATACGCATAGTTATTCTATTTTTAAATTCATAACTTTGACTACATATTAGTGATTGATGATTTTGCAGCCTATTATGTTAGTTAACGTATACACAATAGCAATATTATGTAACTCTTTTTATATAAGAGCACAAAGACGTGCTGTAGATTACATATACACATTAGATCTAAGTAAAGTAACAATCTTGCTGTTTTTGATGCAGAACACTTATTATCTTAT
Organism: Acromyrmex echinatior; assembly: GCF_024713525.1. Lineage (NCBI taxonomy): Eukaryota > Metazoa > Arthropoda > Insecta > Hymenoptera > Formicidae > Acromyrmex > Acromyrmex echinatior. Next base: position 4,373,880 of record NC_141859.1, on the reverse strand, counting down.
ATCTCATTAGACTCGAGGTATTTAAAATGAATCAGAAATACATACTCCTTCGTCATCAGTCGGTGGATGAACATTTGGCACAAACTCGTCTGGTTCGGCAGTGTTTGAAGTATTACTTGGTTCATCCATGGCATCCCCCGTGCGGATTAAATTTCCTGGTGACCTTTGTCTGTTGCTGCCTTTCATGTTGAGGCTACTTCCGGTACCGCCACCACCACTACTTCCACTGCCTGTACTACCCTCTCCTTGAGAACTGAAACAGATATTTAACAAATATCTATTTATTATTATAATTTCTCTAATTTTTTAACAGATTTAATCTGTTTAAAAATTAAATTTTATTTAACAAATTTTAAAATTTAGAATATCATAATTAGCATAATAGTAAAATAAATTAACAGATAAGTAAATTATACATATATACATATGTAAATAGATTTTGTATGATTCATACAAAAAATTGAATACTAAATGACATGCAATAATAGTAAATTGTATGTATGTCTATTATACTAATAGAATCTTACATTGGGGCATTACGCAATCTTGGAGTATGATCCAAGTTTGCTGTCGGTTGTTGTTGCTGCAGTTGAGACGTCGAAGTTGTCCTACTAGGAGATCCACTGCGCGAACTGTTTTTACTAGAGGTGTTCACCATCAAGCTTGCCATACCTTTGTTCTAAGAAGGTTGTCATCTATCTACTTCGTTTCAATAAGTTCAGGTTGAACCTATGTACATAAATTACAGATATAAAAATAATGTAAAGTACAAAAATAGTACAATATTGTATGATCTTTTATAAAGTAACAATGGCCATGTTACTATTGCTATTAATCTACTTTTATTAAAATAAAAAAAAAATTAATATTTAATCATTTTAAGCCGTAAAAAGCAAAAGATACAATTCTAATAATTAGTATCAAGAATTAATTAAAAATTTCTCTCATACGGGAGAGATTATCTCTTAATATTATTAGATAAATTTAATATCAACGGAGTGTAGATGATATAGGACTTATGATAATTTTTTATCTTGCTGTGATTCATAGATTCTTCCTTAAAATAAACCGCGACACAACAAGAAAGCTCAATTGCAAAAGCTTATATATCTCAGTATGCATTCATTTATAATTTTATTCTAATATCGATATTTATGCATCATAAATATTATCTAAGGATAAAAAAAATATAAAGTATAAAAAATTACAGAACAAATACTCCATAACGGTTGGACCCCAATTGGTCTATCTTCGGCAGTAATTTTCTCCCTAAGAGGTTACATTATCTAATTTATACTTTAAATATATATTGAGCACAGAGACTGCATCTAAATTTAGAATGTAGGATACTTCACATAAGGAGAAATATATTCACGTTCCAGTTGCAGAAAAATTATTTCTATTAATACATAAATAAATTCATTAAAAATATTATTTGTATCTTCGTTAAACTCAAAAATTCTGTAAGTTTAAAAAAATGTTTTAATTAAATTATATTAAGATAAAGCTTTATACTTAATATAGATAAGTTGTATATTTATATTAAAAATTTTATGATTATAAACATTAAAATTATGTGTCAAGAACTGTTTTTTTATTCTCTATCCACAGTCACAGTGGAAAGTACTGTATAAGCATTACTTTTCTCTTAGTTCTACGTCGTATCACTGCCTTTAATTTGATCATATTAACTGATGAATCATTGCTATTATCATAACTACCAATGCCGATTTGTAAGAATGCCATATTAGTGAGGATCATAGTCCGAATATAGTTCTTTTAAAATTCTATATCCACCTCATTCATATTCTGGTTAACATTTAGTTATTTAAGATATAAATATCAAAATAGGAATATACTAAGTATGAAAAAGATCAGAGATTCTATAACAGAGTCTGACCACGAGATGATAAATTTCTGATTGGCCTGTTTTTGCAACTTCAGTAAGATATCAGAATGAATAAGATAAATAAATATAAATTAGAGAGATATATGAAGAAATGGTATATACTCTTTTCTTTCTCACTTTTGTTTTAACAAAATTGGTCGTCATAAGGTCTCTAAAAAAGACGAAATCGAAACCGAATATTCTTCTGCATTTAATATATGCAAAAATCTAATTAGCAAACAAAATTAGGAATGAGGAAGACGAGAGAAACCAGTTTTTCAGAGCGATCATTAGTTCTGCCAATTCATGAATGACGAAGAATTCAGTTTGGCCAGCACATTGACATAAATATAGATAAAATCAAACTTGCCGATCACGTGGCTGGCGAAAGTCTCGGCGGTGATCTTTAGACGGCATCTGGGTGGCTCGGCACAAGTTCACAAAATGCCACGCACACGACAGTCCCGCGATGACGGGACGCAGGGCGGAGATAACACCGCGCTGTCACAGTCTGTCACGGACGGTTTGTGCGTCGTCACCGCCGTGTCCTCGAGCTACTCCAGGAGAAGTGGAAGGTCCAGTCTCTGGACTTCGCTCCTAGCCACGTTCAGGCACAGAGTGTGATTTCGCTCGTGCGCGATCAACCTGTTATGCGACAATGCGACGGAGTAGCGTGCGGCAACGGACAATATCGATGAAAAACACACAGGACCGTATTAATAGCGCGTTCTCGCAGCGTCGATGGCGCCAACGTTGAATCTATTAGGTTCCACCTTTATATTACAAATCATTTCCTGTAAAAAGGAAAAAGTTGACTCGCGTTAAATAAATTTTCCTCTGTCAGTACACAAAAAGCAAATTACAATCTGTAATTAAGACACTGATATAATTAAGATCTGGTTTCACAAATGTAAGATTAACTTTAATCTCGGTTCAACTTACTGTTCATTCTTTTCAAATTCTGAAATTGCAAATAGATAACGAGTTAATCTTACATTTGTGGAATCGGGCCTAAGTGAATGATATCATATAATTTCATGATATATATAATTTCACTTATGAAAAACAGCACTGGTTAAGATTATTCGTGTCGATGCCGCGATGAAAAAATTAACTGACGAACGGTCCAATTGTGACGTGATTCGCATTCGCCTGAATCAGAATGAAGAAATGAAAGAATGGTCGAGTAGCACGCGCTAATTAGTCCCAATTAACTGTTCTTCGCGGTACAGGGTTATTCGTGTCATAACTCTGGCTCACAGGTGCTGACAGCAGAATTAAATCTTGGCAGAGCGCACGGCGCCAAGACGGCGTTGCCGCAACCGGCTCAAAAATACGCAGTCCAGCGCTTTAGGAGGCACAGATGATTCCGTGAGGGAGAGTAAACACGCGCATTTCTCACGCTGCGAATTCCTCCGGATTCTCGATCCGCCTCGCCTGATCTCTCATCGCTGCTCGTCGTGGAACGTAAACAGAAAATCGGACGAGCGCAATCAGCGTGAAGTGCGCCGCGTATCGCGGTATCGCACGAGCGTCGGCCAACGTCACGATACGGCGTGGAAGTGTACGCCTTATCCTCGTTCATGGACGTCTTCCTCGGTCAGGAAATGAAATAACGCGAGTGCCGATGCGTCAAATCGTATCTCACGGATCACTCTGACCCTCCCGCGAGTCTTCTTCTCCCGATGACTCTCCATGAGTCAGACATACTTTCTCGACACAGCTCGCTCACTCACTCTTTCTCTCATGCACACTCGCGAAATCGTATCATGTCGTGTCATGTCGCATCGTCGTCGCTCTCACCTCGTTCGCCGCGCAATATCCCACGGTGTCCAAGGTGTCCTAGGCAACGTCGGACTCACGAAGGCACGAATGCGCGAGCCACGCTGATCCGCACCCCGCGGCGCATCGACTTCGTTTACTCCTTGATTCACTCCGTTCGTCCGTCCTTTTCTTTGTCGGGAACTTGCGTGTCTGGTCGTGTCCTCGCGTACATACGTACGTACGCGACAAGACGGGACAAAAGCACAACGAGTACAATTCCGCACTGCGAGACTAGCTTTGTCACTATATGCTTATTGCGAGACGACACGGGCGTGTCATCGCACGCTGACTGATCTCTCGCATGCCATCGTGAAGAAATATCACGCGAGAGCGGCGAGAGTCCCGCGAGAGTACTCCCGTCGATTCGCGGAAGGTGGCCCCGCGCGCAATCGAGATTCGAGACGAGTGTATTAATGGCAGGGACGGCACCAGGCGACTCGATGCCTCGAGATTCGTTTCTCTCATAGCTGAATCTTTTATATTGAAAAAATTCTTAAAATTTTTATATATATTATTATTTTATGTATTCTGTATACAAGTGTGTAATAAAATAAAAAATAAAATAAATTAAAAATCTTAAAATATTTCAAAATATATATAATATTTCAGTATCTTTAAAACATGTTTCAATTCGTATAAAAATTCTTGAAGGAACATTTTTTAGAGATATTTAGAAATATACGTCTTTTCTTAGAATTTTTCATATATATATATAAATTCTAAAATATTCTAATATTTTTAATTTATTTTTTTAATTTTATTGCGCACTTGTGTACAGAATACATAAAATAAAGTGAAGCACTAACGAAGTTGCTGTTAGGACGGAATCAGATTATGCATTGAAGATTGAGATTAAAGATTAAAGATTGAAATTTCCAATGAGGACAAAGAAATTTTGGCTCCTTTTGTTCTGATTCAAACTTCAATCTTTCAATCTTCAATCTTATTCTTCAATGCGTAGTCTGATTCCGACCTAACAGAGCCCAGAAATGAAGTGTAAAAGAATCGGAATGGAAACGGAGACACGCAATGTTGTAAGATTTCATCAACAATTCTAATATGAGAAATTTTAAAAATCTTAGAATATTTTAGAATTCACATATGTAAAGAATTCTAAAAAGAAAAGTGTGTATAGACTTTTTTGACTCTTTTGAAGTGTTTCAACTTGTATAAAAAAAAAAATTAAAAAGTCACAAAAAATTCAGATATTCTGAAAAATTCTGAAATTTATATAAAACTTCAGAAAAATTAAAATTTTCACCAGGAGAAAAGCATGAAATGACATAACGCGAGGACAGCATTCCGCGGCAATTGACACTCATTTTTCAATGAGTTTTATAGACAACAAGAGAAAGTTCTTTTCTTTTTAAAATATACTCATGTATCGAATTACGTTTGTATTTGCTGAAGGCGCATTGAAGATTGAAGATTGCGAATTGAAGATTAGAATTTGACAATCAGATAAGTTTAGTTTTATCTGTATCCTTCGAATTTAATCAAATCGTTTGATTAAATTCTAATCTCCAATTCGCAATTCTCAATCTCCAAAACCCGCAGAAGAATGAGATTGAAAGATTGAAGTTTGACCAATCAGAATAAAAGGAACCAAAATTTCTTTGTCCTCGTTGGTCAAATTTCAATTTTTAATTTTTAATCTCAATCTTCAATGCGTAGTCTGATTCCGGCCTAAACATGCTTCATGGATATTAAAGGAAGAATGAAGTCAGAGTTTCTTTCTTTTCTCATAGTATCTTTCCTTTTTTCCTTTCCTTCTATATATATATATATATCCGATATATAATTATATTGAAATAAAATAAAACAAAATAGATAATGTTAGATACACACACACACACACATTTTACTTATTATTAGATCTAATTATATATATATTTAGCTACTTTCTCTTTAGGAAACATAATGCCGTGTTATCTTCGTTTATTCATCGAATACTAAGAAAAACAGAACGACGTTTGTGTCGATTGTGTTTCTTAAAAGAAAAATAATCTCACTTCACTTTAAACAAATTTCAGATGATACATAACTACAAAGAATGGACATTCGAGCGATGATCAGTTTCGAGACAAAACATCGATTAGTCCTTTAATATCAGCTACATCCAAATAATTTGAATTTCATGAAACTTCGCCTTTATGAGTTGGGAAATCCATTAGGAGGAAAAAAAGAAAAAGAAAAGAATAACAATTTGAACGAAAAATAGACTGTTTTTCTAACAAAAGACAATGAACGATTACATCCTTGTTTGTCGATTAAACAATGATGAAATGGTTATTGTGTTATACTGCACTGAGAAAAATATTATTCATTTGACAAAATTATTAAATTATGTTTGACTTAAATACAAACATTCTCCAACAAAAGAAAGACAACTAAATTAATTTAGTACGTCAAATAAATAATTTTTTTTTTAAGTGTGTCTTTTACTACTAAAAAAACAATAATAATGATGACAACAAGTCATCATTATTATTAGCTTTACACAGAATTTCAAGAATAAAGTCCTGTTTCACAGAAGTTATTGAAACGCTCACCTAAATCTTCGCATGAATTAAATTCGTATTTAGACATCAGTACGGTATTCTCAATACTTTCAAAAATAGTTTCAAGTAACTATGTGTCGATCCTTCAATCCTGTAAAATAAACCGTCTAAAGTGCCGAATGTGGAACGAGTTGAAAGCGAAATTTGAATTACAGAGTTGCTTGTAAATGCAAACGATAAACTTGACACGATCGCGACCTATTTGAAATACAAACGTTCGAATGCAAAATTTTAACATTTATCTTTCACTATTACAGCTGATATTTTTGCATTAGTCGATCGAATTGCTTCATAATTGTTCTAGCTTAATTCTCAATAAAATTCCTCATCGCCCACGAGAATAATTTAATTAATTAATAAAGCTGTTGCGTCGCAGTTGTGCTGGAACAACGCACAATATGATAAGATGTATACGTCATTTTGCGTCTGTGAAGTCATTGAGTAGATCGAAAGCGTTAGAAAATCATTTCACGGAAGACGTCGATAAGAGAACGTCCTACTCGGGAACGATGAATCAACGTCGTCGCGAAAAATTTAAAGACTTTAAATTCAGTCCTGAAAGTATTTGCAGCTTTTTAGATTCTTGTGAATGCGGAATAAAAATGCAAGGATACGGCAAATATATTTGCTAGAAATAATTAAAAAATGTAAAATTTAAGAATAAACCATGGAAATATACATTTGGAATAAATATGTGAATGAAGCAAAAACTTTATAATCTGTGATACGCAACTGAAAGCTTGACTTTAATAAAATTAATTTATAATAAATTTATCATAATAAATTGATTCATAATAAAAGAAAATGAAATTGGAAAAAACGTAATGGGCGAAGAGATTAAAACTCTAAATAAAGTTCCAGGAGTTATTTCTGAAGTTTGGATAAAGGTGGCAAAGTCAAATTTTCCAGTGAATCAAACATTGTAATTTCATTTCAAAAACTCCAGTCTCATTTTCTTTTTATAAATATATAGGTCTGTTTTTTATAGCTGAATTAAGTATATACACTTTTTGTACTTAAAGTGAAATAGATATGTTTGAAATTTGAAGAAAACGAAGAAGAATTCAAGTATAGTGCAAGAATAAAATATAAATCTTCTGTCATTTCATAATATAGAATCTCTTACAGAACGAGATTCTACATCTAAAAATAGGAGTGAAACAACTGTCGCTATAATTCTGTTTTTTTTATGTTCTAAGAATTAAAAAAAGATGAAAAAAGCAAATTGAACCGAAATTGAAGTTAATCTACATTGATAAAAATGCATAAATTAACTGAAGATAGTGAAAGAGGTCCTTAATTACATAAGACACTAATTAATTTCAAAGGATTAAAAATTACATAAAAAGAATGAATATTAAATAAATAAACTTTAATACGAATATTACAAATTTGCAGACGTGACATCAAGAAAATTCAATTATTTGACATTTTTAACAAAGAGATTTCTAATTAGCTCTGGAGGATTCAATGAATTCTATAATATATTAGAGCATACCATTGAGGAGTGTGGGTGTCCCAATTTCCTAAACAATGACACTCTGATAATAAAAGATTACACTGTTTTCTTTGTCAGAGATTGTTGATTGACTAATACTGTTTGCAGGAAAGAGTAAAAAAGACAAGTATTTGTTTGCCTTCCTTCTCAATTATCGAGCTACAGTTTTCTATAATTTAATATAGAAAAAACGCACCCAAAATTCTGGACGTAAGAAAAAAAATTAAGAAATGTGCTCTAATACATTATAGAACTCACTGGGAGGATCAAACGCACTTAACCTAACTTAACTCTTAACCTAACAACAATCTAAAAACAATAATGTTGTTATTTTTCTGTTATCTCTCGAGATCTATTGATTATTGCCCAATTCCTTCAGTTTATCTAATAGTGCGTTCCCGAAGGAATTCCTGTACTGCGGACTGACGAAATTCAGGAGGCCGTACGGTGTCTCGAAACGCTCGTTTCTCGCGTTCGACGTGTCGTCGTGCCGATTGCCGATGATGGCGAAGCCGGCAGCCGATAGTTCCACGCAAAACCGCAGACCCTCCAGCGTGATCAGGTTCAAATAGATCATCTGGTTTGTGCTGGTCAGCCGTTCAGACACCCTTAGGTCCTGCACGTGCTTTTTCACGTCATTGATTACCGCCTGGGCTTCCAGCCGCCACTGCTCCGCGTCCAGCACCCGATCTGCGTCGTCATCCCGCATTATGCAGATTCCTCCTAGCTACGACTGAAATCACTCTAACCCTCTAATGGGTCTAATCGTGAACGATCAACGATTTGAATAAATCCGAACAGTCCATGGTGGATAGGTGGACTTCAAAATTCTAAGTCCGACTCCGGAGTATAAAGGTACCTTTTCATATATCGTTCATCGCTATCATTCATTAAGCGAAAAAAGATCACGTGACTGACAATTCACCAATGACATTTCAGTCACTGAATTGTCATTGGTGAATTGTCAGTTACGTGATCTTACTATTGATTTAAGCATATAAAAGAGTATGTTATAAACATGATATTCTTAACAGGTCACAACTGCTTTCTTTAAAAAAACTTTTTACAATAAATCATTAAAGTAATAAATCAAAAATTAGAAGCTAGAAATTGATCAACCATAGGTGATTAATTATTCTTTTTACATTCGATCTTGGTTGATCAATTTCTAGCTTCTAACTTCCGATTTACTACTACTAATGGCTTTTTTTTTTATTGTAAATTACTGTTCTAGTCTATACCTAATAATTTCTACGAATGTAAATTAACTTTAATTCATATTTTATCTTTTTTTAATTTTCTAGAACTAGAGAAAGAAAAAGTAAATTAAAGTGAAATTAAAGTTAATTTCTATTGACAGAAATAAGCATAAAACACACTCTTCAATATGTATCTATTAATTACATAAAAAGACCCACAATTGCGACAAATATTCTCATAGAATCAATCAGTGGAACGTCTGTTCGATAAATGTGCATACCCTAAACAATATTTCTGTATGACTTAATAAAAAAAACTTACACGAAAAATATATTGTATATTTTTAGCCTATCTCATATATTTTATATTTATTAAAAATACTTATTTGGATAATGGTATTGTAATCACATATATTGGACGTTAATAAGAATGGATACAATTAGGAGAATATCATTTGTCGTACAAGCTCGTTTGCTTTTTTATTCAAATAGTTTTTCTTTTTATCGCGCTCACTGTTTCGCCAGTTCATATGTATCATCTATACTCAAGTCACTCAAGTCTTCTCCCCAACCATTAACGTCATGTTCTTCCAAAGTGGCACCCGACGTCTTCACGTCGAACATGCTCTTCGGCGATTGCACTTCCGGGACGTGTAAGATCTGCGTCTTCTGTATCACAGGCTCCATATCGGTGAAAAAGTCGAATTCTTCCTTCGAAGATTTTATTACCTTCGAATTCTTTATATCGAGCTCAGTAATATCGTTAAGTACTAGTTTCTTTGTATACTTTGACTTCTCAGAGCTCGACGGTAAGTCAGACAAGGGCGAGGATGAGTCCGTATCGCAAGAACCTTGAATTTCCGCTTGCACATTGTTGGAGAGAGCTTCTTCTACATCACAATGATCATTCCCAACTGGTTCTTGTGTTTCCCAATCCGACCAGGTGTATTCCTCCTCGGCAAATGAAAATTCCTTCTCCTTCTTATCCTCACCACCATCTGGTGATGGTCTTTCCGCTAAATGAACATTGTTCTCGTCTACATTCACGAAGACGGGCATATCTTGAGTGAACGTTAAAGCTTTCCTAATATCATCGAGATTTTTGTTGCGAATCATTTTCTTATTCGGCCGACCATCCGTAAATAATTTCCCCCGGTTTCCACCGATAACTGCTGCCGCGCCCAAAATTGGCACTATGTCAGCCAATGCCCTTAACGTAGCGCAGACGAGATCGTCGTTGGTGTCTTTTATTCCAACGAGTAATTCGGGAAGAATGTGATTTTTCAATTCGTCCGCTTCAAATATGTGAACGAACGAACTGAAATGGGACAGCAGCAGCAGACGAATAGAAACATCTCGAATACAAAACATTTGTAGAAGTCTTGGTACTAAGATAATCTTAAAAGTAGGAATTGTAAATAGACTAGTCCCCAAATCGTTTTTCTCATCTGTAAGAAATATTAAGCATTTTATTAGATTATTATTACGTGAAATAAAGATTTTAATATGTATCAAATAATTTTATAGTAAAGATAACTGATCATGTTAGATGCGACAGATATATCCTAACCTTTGGGTTTAAAGATAAAAGGTAAAAGCTTTACTTGGGCAGTGCTATCCAACAAAACTATCCTGGAAAGAAGCACTCTGCCTAGTTGCTCAGCAACAACAGCCTCGGGATACATCTGTAGTTGTTGTCTTAATTTCCTAAAAAATTACAAATTTTCTATATATGATTTTTATGGTACATATTATGTATATAATAAATTAACATATTTTCTCTGAAGATTCTTACGTGAAAAATTCTTCCCTTTCAACATCAGTTTTTAATGGTAATTCCTCCAAAAATGCATGTATCCTTATAAATTCGTGAGTGAAAAATGAATGCTGCAGTACGTTCAATAATCTATTTCTCAAATATGCATCTGAATTTTGCAGATTCTTTTTACAAAATTCATTAAATTCCAGCAAATTTGGTGCTTCATCTGAAATCAGTTGAAATTTAATACATTTTAGCACACATTTTAACAAAGATAACATTTATGATATGACTTTTGAATTTTATATACCTGTATCTTTTAAATTTTTCAAAATGTCTTCTGCTAATACTCCAAATGCGTACGAATCAATTGCAGTGAGATTAGCAGTTTTAACTAAATCAGCTATATCTTCATTCGACGATATCGCTTTCTCGTATCTATAATTCTTTATTCGTTGATAATACGTTGGTGATGCATCTGCGAATTTACACAAGCATTCCAATCCACCCAATTTCCAATATCCCTCTGAAGTGACGTAAATAGAACTACTGCACACATTATTATGTGACGCCAGTGCGGTCTCATGCAGGAATATTAAGGCTCGTAGGATACTGTGCAAACCAATACATATTTGCAGTATATTCTGCTTTTCGATTACTTGGACCAATGGCCTAGCCTCTTCCGTAGCGAGAAAGAATTTGCTACCTTTGCTCCAGGAAGAAATATATTTCAAGATACAGGGATGCCGATGTAACATAAAATTCTAAAACATACATTAAATTCACTTATTTCTTATGATTTTATTTTCACTGTACATGTATATGTTATATAATCCATAATATAGTATACAAAGGAATAGTATAAAAAAAATCATAATTTCAAAGTGTTCTCATTTTGAGGCTTGTCAAGATAAAGAGAGCTTTCCAGCAAGAAATACAAATAAACAAAAAAGTCATTCTGTCTTTTTCTCTTCTTGAATATTGAGTAAAAACAGAAGGACTTCTGTATTGATATGTGTTTCCTGTTAAAAAGCTTCTGCTGTTACTGTCCCATTGAATAGTTCAAAAAAATATTTTATAAATGTTTTTCAGTAAGACACAGTGTAATATAGTAAATCATTTCAGCCTCATTTCAAAACATTAACAAACAATAAAGATTTGTTACACTGTGTCATCTGTGTCTTTTGCTGGAAAGCACTCTATGTCGAGTAATATCATCAAATGAAAAGCATCCTTGACTTATAGGTATTTTCCAGTAAAAGTAACAGTATAACACAAATTATTACAACTTTATTATTTGCCAATGTTAAAGAATATAATTCACTGTGTTACACTGTGTTATCTGTCTTACTGGAAAATACCTATACAATGAATCATTTTATCTTTCCCAATATTAACAAACAAGGATGTAATGATTCACTGTGTCACACTGTATTCTTGCTGAAAAACATTCTGTGTCAACTATATCCTTTGGAAAACATCTTATATGCCTTAAAGGAATATTTAAAAATGAAAAGATCAGAATAAATGTCAACCTTTGCCGCTCGCTCCAATGGTGACGGTCTCCCAAACGTTGCTGCGAAGTGTAAGGATGGTTCGCTGATGAAGATGGAGAGTCTCTGCAGGCTTGAGTCGTGCACGTAAGCATCGTAATGCATCCAGTAGTCCGTCACCTCAATGGCCTTGTCTTCGATTTCAAGACCGCGAAGAGCACTCTTTTCGTTCCCCATTAGTCGATCGACGTATATATACTGACACGACAGCTGTCAGCTACATCGAATGCGGAAACGAATCGCCCGATTCAGAGAACATTGAGAACACGAGGCTAGGAGCTACGAGTTCCATTTAGTTTACAATCTCTGTGCGATTCTGCGAATGATAAAATCGCCACCAATCGCCACTTGGTAAATTCCAATATTCCAATTGGACTCTGATGACATCGAGCTTACGTTTACATCAAGACGTCCTTTTTTTTAAGTAAATTTTGTATGCGCCTTCAATCCTTTTTTGAGGTTATATAACATCTAGAAATTATTCCATTATTCTTGTATCACTTTTATATTTTCTAATTTAGATAATCTTCTTCACAGAATTAAATATTATTTTCTCTCTTCCCACAGTTCTCTCTTATGTGCTAAGCGCCAAGTGTGTCACTTTCATTAGGTTAAGTCGAAGGAATTACTGCGATCAATCGATTACTATCTCGAATCTCGGAATTAATTTGTATACTTTAAAACTTGGTAAAAATTATAAAAATGAGCAAATTTATAGTGTTGCCCAATAAAATTTACGTTCCCCGAGTCTGTTTACTTGTCTCAAAAGAAAAAAATATTATTTTATTTAAATATATAATATTAAATATATATTTTAAATAAAATCTCTATTTGCATTATCAACGACACATCCATGTTTAATTGAAGATTATTTGGAACTCTTTTCCTTTGATTTGCATTTTTCCAAGATGATGCGTCCTCCGTGATTTTGAACTTCTACCACACGCTGAAAAAATCGATTATCCCTTTATGCGAAATATTTAATTGTTAACTCATTCGTTAAGCTACTATACCAACAGTGAAAATTGCAATGAAAAAACAATGAACTATGATAAGGAGAGAATGAAAGCGGCACAGTACACTGACATATACACACACTTAATTTTACGCGAATTTTTATCAAATCGCCATTGTAAAACGTACGAATAAAGTAGTCGCATTAAGAGATTGGCATGCCGAATGAATAATTGCAATTATCGCAATACATTGCATCGTTTAATTATAAAATATTAATCAACACAAGATCAATACGTTTTCTGTAACTGAATCAATTGTCATTCTTTTAATATAAGAATACGAAGTCTTCTCCACTCGAGATGCATCTTCCTTCCATGTCTGTCGTCTAATTTTGTTATTAATTATTTTTATTAATATTAACACATAAATTGCAATTGCATAAATCTTTTAATTATCAAAAAGAAAATATCTTAAAATCAGATCAATTGTAATTAATTCAATTAATCAGATTGGATTCGGCTTTCTACGAAAATTATACTTGTCACTTCATATATATACAAGTATATATATAAAACAAAAATATTACCTCAATCATTGTCGTCTCTTTTGCAATACCTTTTATTATTAAATATCTTTTTTCAATTTCCTCGTCTATACAGTTATCTGTTGGGTTGTATTAATTAACTGTATAAATTAATAGTAGCAAATTGCCGTTTACTATTTTATTTTCACGTTTTAGCTCGTAGGTGTATAAGTAATATTCGTCATATTTCTAACTACAGATAATAATTACAGGCGCCCTGCGACGGGTAAACGGGTCTGTCGTATTACTTTCAATGCGTTAATACTTAAAACCTTAAATATCAGAAACATAGCAAACTTTATCTTTACAATAAAAATATCAACAATTCACATATTGCCATCAATAATAACAATCATATACGAAGATCATTTGTTGACTTTTTCCACTCACTGAAAAGCGATATAAAGATACGATGAGTCCGACAAAAATGACACTCTAAATAAATAAAATCTCGCATCCTTATATATTAAAATATATGGCCTTATATGTAGATAAAAAATATTAAAGGTATTTTAGCATCATTGTAAGACGACTACTTGTTGTAATACGACAGACCAGCTCGAATTTATATGTTGTGATATAAACAAAATCCACTTCGCATTTAAGCTATAATAGAAATCGTTAAACAAATTTTAATATTTTTAATAAAATTCATCGAGAATATCCTATGAGACATATCCATACATTTGAACGAACTTCTTCCATCTACTTACTCTTTTTAGCTTATTCCTCTCACCTTCATTATCCACCAAGTGTACACGTGCAATAATAATAATAATAATTAAAATAATATAAAATAATAATAATAGCAATTGTACTAACAGTAATAGTAGTAATTGCAGCAGCAGCAGTAGTAGTAGCAGGTGATAGTAATATTAATAGTATACAGTTAATAATACAATTAATAATTGTAAATGTAATAATAATCGTAGTAATAATAAGTGATAGTACTAACAAGAGCAATAGTAATAGTGATAATAATAATAACAGATATATTAATAAGTAGTAACGATAAGAGTAATGTAACAATAATAATAGTACAACAAAAGATAATAGCGACAATAATAGTATAAGTAGTAATATAAATTGAGACAATTATATAATAGCAATAACAGTGGCAAGTTGTAAAAGCAATGGTAATAGTTAAAATGATATCTGTTCTTTTAGATTATAAAAATATATTACATAAAAAGAAGGTGAATACTGATAAAGGAACATAATAAAAATCATAAAAAATTCTATCAAAATAAAAAATAAAAAAGCGTTGTAGTATTATTACTGCGACTGCTGTTATTACTGTTGTTACTATTATCGCAATTTATTATTAGTATTATTATTAGAGCTATTATTAAAATTATCATTATTACAATCGCGCTTACTGCAAACACCAACTATTACCACTGCTACTTCTACTCCTACACTACTGTTACAATGCTGCTGACAATAATGATCCTGCTGCTGATGATGCTAATGATCGAAGTGGTAATAGCCATCGTGATAATGATGCTTACGATAGAACTCGATTCTTCAGTATTCGTATACAGCACTACTACAGCCGGTCAATCTATTATAACATTAATGTTATAATGTGCTTTTAATAATATAAACACATTAGAAGTTTGTACCGGCAAAATTTCAATGTATTTACATAAAAACACATAAATGTTTAATTGGTCACATTGGCCAACAAAAATAATAAGTAAGAATACATTGCAATAACATGCCATACAAATACTGGAGAATTAAGCAGTAACATAAATGAGAAGCATTTACTGGTTCTTTGAGACTTCACTAGGAAGTTTCACCCTTCCCTTCTTTTTTTTTAATATTGTTTACATTGCCCGCTCTACTTGATCAAGGATTCAATTCTTTATAACATGAAAGGAATTGTAACCTCATGTCTAATTCAAGCAATCTGTGGTATCGCCATTATATCGATTTACATTATACTCGTTTCTTAATAACTTTTCTCAAGTTCTTAATATTTCAGAGAAAAGATATTTAGGGTGAAAGGGAGTAATCGCAATCTTTATCCTCTCTCTAATCGATATTCTCTAAATTCATTGAAGTGTTAAATTTTTAACAAGCCTATGTTAAGAGTGTTTCTTCCTCTTTAATATATGTTCCTTCACTATTCACATGGACATCACGAATACGACATGAAAAATTCTCAGAGTTCAAAGACAGTGGTCGTCGGTACGACTGGCAGTATATCGTGCTTTTTTTGAAAGTTAACATCGTATATCAACAGTGCCTAGACTTTGTTCGTAAAATCAAGGCATAATGGGCATAGCCACATTTTTGCTGAATAAATCTGGCAACGGTAGACTCCTGTGAATACTACTATTTATTTTCATTGGGCTTTATCTTTATAACAAAGCTTTAACTGCAACGAAAGCAGAGAATATACAATCCTTTTCGTACGTTGCGATAGTAGTAGTTTAGATTGCGGTTCGATTGATCCAACATAATCTTTCTAAGCGTGAAAAGGCTCGATATGACTTTTCACGCTTCACAAGCAATACCTTATATACCTAATGATTGAAACTCATCGCGAATGAAGCTAGATCATGATGATTTACGCGATACCTATAAACAACAGTTTCCTATTTCCGTCGCGCGAAGTTTCACCATGACCTCGCGTCATCGACAAAATGACCAATATACATGGAGCTTCTCGTTGTCGCAATACATATGGGCGACATAGTCATGTTTAGACCAGACTCATAGATATCATCCTAATCGGTAAGTGATTCCGCTTCTTATTGTTTGGATAAACGGACGACTTTATACCGCAGCTTGTTTCAGTCCTTTCGAACGTGCTACATACGAAATTGCAATAATTGTAACTTTTCTTGGTTGCGCTCTCTTCTTCTCGCTTTTCGACTTTCATGATGTGATCAAGAAAACGTGCATCGTGCGTCCTAGGACATGCAGTATCGTTTACCGCAGGCTGATCCTGATCTGGGTACAGAGAGATATACATATATATGAATGTATATATATAAAGTTCGTGTAGATTTCTTTGTCTCACTTCCCACAGATACAACCTCACGAACATGACTCCTTAACGATACAGAACATTTCATTAAACAGCTCGCATTTAAATTCGATTAACATTCCACTCAACGACGGCACATATTTTTTCTTGAGTCAAGTATTTAAACATTACACGACAATTTAAATGTGTCACTTTTTTCAAGCTTTTTATAACAGTATCAATCAGCGCTGATTAACTTGTCGCCATTCTTAAATATGTTCATGTATATTCGATATTACTTAATAATGGAAATGCTTAATAAACGTCTTTTCGACTTGCACAAAGACGGTTAGTTTATGCTGTTAGAACTAAAGAACGGGAAAGGTGTGTACAGACAATGTTACCTTTCTAGAAGTTCTTTCTTTCGGTACAGCATGAAAAACTCAGATTTTTAATTACTCTATTTAACTGCTAGTCGATTATATAAGCACGATTTCGTAGATAAACGAATTCTGTTGTGACACTGGCGTGCTTTCTTCCGTGAGAAATAGAAAAGCACGTTAGTCTTTGCCCTTATTTTTCGACGAGATATATCAAAGGTTTAATTAAAGAAAGATGTTTTCCACAAAATGGAAGAGCAAGTATGTTCACCCTCACGAATATTCACGTTCACTCGTTTTGTTGATTCACTTCTTCCTTATTATTATCACTATCTTGTTGATTCACATTGGGTTTGTTACTCCCAGGTTGTGTTCCAGAAGGACCATCATTCATCTTGTCATTGTGGTTGTCAGATTTGTCATTGGAATCCATTTTAACGTTTCCTAGGAAAAGCAGATATAGTTATTAATTATATTTTAATCTCATATAAATTGCTCATATATAACATATAAATATTTTACAAACCTTGTGGTGAATAATATTGTTGCTGCATCTTCATGTTACGCTGCTGCTGTTGTTGCTGATGTAAATTCGGTCTGTGACGGTTAATTTGAGCTTGTTGTTGCTGCTGTGTTGGCATACAAGCAGGCTGCTGCTGCGTAGGATTATTTGGGTTTGGACCGGGTGCAAACGCTACTGGAGGTCGTTGTATCGGAGGTGGATAACGCTGTTGCGACGGTTGGATACCAGCACGAGGCGGCATACCCATTCCACGTACATTCTGTTGTAAAACCTGTAGATTAATACACAGAGTTATACTGTTTTATTGTTCATCTACATGTAAATTAGATGAAAATAATCAATTTGTATCCTTTACATTTTAATTGTATATTATAAATTTTATTAATAATAAAAATTTGTATATGTTATCTAAAGCAAAAGAAAGATTCTTAATTATATGTATTGCAATCATATTGTTCTATTTTTTCAATGGTACTTTACAATGCACGTATTTATAATGCACAAAATTATTTCTTTCTAAAGCTATTAGACGCTATTCTTCAGAGATATTAAAAGATGCATAATATTTTTGTCTAATTTATTATTTATTCCTTAGAGAAGAAAATAAATTTACATCAAAATAGATATTTTTTAATACAGTTTAGTATAAAATTGCACATACAAAAAAGAATATAGATAAGATATTTAATTATATCTCAATTTGAAAGATAAATCTAGATAAATCTCCTTAATTTATTTTAAGTGAAATAAATCTTTAACAAGTTATATATCATATAACATTTTTTTTTATCATTTAGATTTTCTTATAGTATTGACATATAACTATTATAAGAATTTTATGTATGCTTTCAATTTGATAAAATACATGCATAATATTTAAATGAGATAACTTCAATGAATAAATGGTACATACGTAGTTATTGTAGCTGCTTACCAGAGCAGACTGACTAACGCCCTGATATTGTTGATATTTATGATGTTGTGTAGGACTTGGCTGTGGTTGCTGCGACGAAGATTGTTGTTTGCAATTTCTTGATTTAGGCGATGGTATTTGGGAAGCTATAATTATAATATTAAATTAATGTAATTTAATAAATGATATAAAACTAATGAACTATTTTTGTATAATAAAATTTGTAAAGAAATCATAATTCACATAATTTAGATAAAGCTTTTCACGGTTCAAATTATTTATTTGTTTCAATTATTTTTTAAACTGAAAACAAGCTTACTTGAGCTAAAAACTGATGCAAGCACATCCTGTTGATTTCCCGATGGGCTCTTTAACTGTCTGGGTTGCTCCTGTGGTTGGTGCTTACTAAGAAACGTGGGTGCTGCATTTCCTGGTAAACCACCAGTAGGATTGCGAAATTGTTGAGCTGCCGCAGCTATTTGCAATCCTGAACTAGATAAGAAACTAGGGCCATAGTTCTGTAGACCAACAGGAGTTGCACTACCTGTTGCTAAACTTTGGCTATGCTGACTAAATCCTTGCAAACCATAATGAGTTCCAGTTTGTTGAGTAGCACCACCAGATTGATAAAAGCCTGTTTGTGATCCAGGAAACACATCTGAAAATATATTAAAATATGTTGAGAATACCTCATAAATGCACATATACCACTATACATTGATTCTTTTTATGTAAGATATATTTTTAATAATAATTAGTACAAATTAGATTAATTAAAAAAATGTGTGCCTGTGTTTTTAATATAGTATTATAAATTGACTTGTATAATACTTGTATAATACAATATATCAAATTTACCGGCAGATGTAGCACTGTAGTAACTGTTAGATGCTTGTACATTTGGACCAGGTCTTTGCACTAATTGCGAATTGCTCATGTAACTACCACTTACGCCGAGCACTTGATTTGGATCATATGGAATATAAGCCAACTAAAAAAAGGTTTAATCAATAAATTATTGGATTTATAAGTATCAAAATACTTATAACATAAAATCATACTTGATTGGGTTGAGGAGCAGACGGGGTCTGGAAATGCGGAGCTTTAGTTCCAATTGCTCCAATAGGTTGAGATGACGGTTTGACGCTCGCCGACATTAGAGAATTTGATGACGAACTAATGAGTACCGTATTGGGATTATTACTGAGTTGCTGATTCTGTCCAAATGGTGGAGCAGCTGCCGCGGTCTATTGAAAGAAATTAAAAATTAAACTATTCCCATTGTAAATATCTGTATTAGTGTAGAATAATAACATACATTACTGTTACATTGCAATATACTGTAAATAGTTTCGAGATTTATATCGTTATGTAAGAGGCATTAAAAAGCAACTAAAATTTACGTACAAGACGGTATTGGGACAAATTGTTTTGATACATCTCTGGCGTAGGAGCATTTGGCGCATGAGGTGGTGGCGGTGGTGGTTGCTGTAAATACACATTTTGTTGGCTGAATGAGCTCTGAAGGGATGGAGCGTATGGCGCGTACTGCGTAAACGGTGATCGACTTTGATCTAATTGAAATGCTCCGTATAAACCACCCGCTTGTGCTGGCAATTGTCCTGAGCCTGTGTTGAATAATACCGCTGGCGGTGATGGTATAGCCGACATACCACCGTATTGTGCCGCCTGTGAACCAGGATACTGTGGGAATTCCTAAAGGCAAAAAGAAGATTGTTCCTCTTAATATTCAATCTTTTGCATTAATTCTTGAAATAATAAACAATAAGAACGCAACACACCTGATAGTTAATATGCGAGGGCTGCCCTGTAGAATTGAATGGAGGTGGACTTAAAGGACCTTGGAGACTAACAGGAGGATGGCCAATGGGACTTTGACCAGCTCCAATTGGACTTGGTCCAGGTACGGTAGATCCTGGTTGTGTACCACTGCTCCCTGAAGACTGTTGCTGCGGCTTCACCTGCGGGGGAACCAGCTGCGCATCAGGCAAAGAGTCAGCGTCTTCCCACAAGGGACATTGTGTTTCAATATTTAGTTGTTATACACATCATGTCAACAGGACATTCTCAACAAGCATTAATTTCAAAATGAAAGTCATTTTCAAATCTGTTTTGAAAATCTGGTGAAAATGAATAGGTTTATTATATCATAGTAACATACCTTGTAATCAATAATAGCAAGAAAGGTCATAATAATGGCAATGCATAATAATGACAATGGATGATGATATTACAGTAAATACAATAACACTGACATAATGATAATGATAAGAATAAAAATAAAGATGATTTCTGTTAAATCGATATTGATTATTGACAAGTGGCTGACTGAATATCCTTTGGCCGAAGATGTTAGCCACTTACCTCTCTCATTTTCACCACACTTACTAGACAGAATTTTTCAAACACAAAAAAGAAAAATATTAAAAAGTAATTACATAATTATGAATAATAATAACAATAACAATCCAAACAAAAAATATTTGAGTAATTTTAATGACATAACAATTCGATTGCATGCACAATAACATGACAGTATAAAGAAATATTCGCGAAATGATTTCTCACCTTGCATACGTTCGTAGATGTTGTGATTTCATTTTTTATATTGCTCTGGTTGTATTGTTGATGGGGGCTGTAACTGTCGTCGACGTCGCCGCTTTCAAATGCCTGCGGAAAGCTAGTCGCACTGCTGACAACACTGGTACCATCTTCGTGTTCGACCACGGTTGGCATCGGTGGTGCATTCTCCCAAACTTTCTTCACGGATGCGATTTTCAGATTGAGTTCTGCAGTCGAAGGCGATATCGTGCTCTGGCCACCAGTCATGTGTATGGAACGTGCCATGCCCAAACTCTTGCTCTTATCATCCAATTGTGAAAGCTCAGACTCAAAGTTGAAGTCCAATTTCATATCGGCATTATCTTCGTTTTTATTGAACGATAAAGACATTTGAATGGGTTCCTGATTCTTGTCCTTGATCAAGTCATTCGGTTTATTGGAAAATGCAACGGAGATAGCCGGTTGCTGATGCTGTTGGACTTGATTTCCTTCTTCTTCTATTTCTGCACGTTTCTCGGCTCGCTGTTGCGTTTTGATATGGTTCGAAAACTTGGATTTTACTGCCAGATCCGCAGGTCCGGACGTCTTGGTCGTTTTTGAATAATTCGTATTCTCGAAGATTAAAGTCTGTACGGGAGGTGAAGATACATCGGATACATTCTTTTCTGTTAAAGGCTCCTTCAGATTCTTTCCCGTCTTCTCACCACTCGGTGAATTTCGTTGACTGCTGTGTCCAGAGTTAGCCTCATTACCTTCGTGGCTGTGATCATTTTGAGCTGTTAAAGATATCAGCTGAATATCTGTAGGAACCGCAGATGGAGAATTCGAGCGCAATTGACTTGTGAAAGGTTTGTCCCAAGCATTGACCGTTGGTGGAGGAGCAGGACTATTAGAAGAGTCTTTAGTATAATTGTTACCAGAGCTATTCAACTTTGTCATATCGCTCGCATCAGTTGCGCACAACTGCTGTTGCTGTTGCTTCACTAGACGTTGGAATCGCGGCGCCAGTCTTGGATTCCGAGAATTTCGATTGTCGTACTGCTTCTGCGGTATATTTGCTGGCTGCGGAATATTCTGGCTAAGTAGAGGCGGTATATTCTGTACCTGCTGCAGAACTTGCTGCGATCCATTTGACTTCGATTTTGAACGATCACGTTCACGCTCCTTCTCTTTGTCTCTTTTTACAGGCTTTACTTCTTCCTTCTGATTATGTCTGGACTCTTTCACGTTCTTCTTCGAACGCACTTCTTGGAAACCGTCAGCATCCACTTTATCTTCCGCTACAACACTTGTAGCGTCCTCGGTACAACTATTCGTTTCAATTTCCGAATCCACCAACTTCTTATCTTTCGTTTGAGACTTCTTATTAAGATCGTTCAGCGCCTGATTTACCAAATTTGGATCACTCAGCTTAATTTCATCTATACGATTAACCATACTATCTTTGTTATTTGGTTTATTTGCAATCGCGCCACTGTTAGTCGAACTCTGACTCCTAGACCTTCCTCCATTCTGTATTTGCGCATTTTGCATCAGAGGCGGTATACCATCAGCGTGATTCTTCTGAGCGCTAAATCCGACATTCTGCAAATTCCGCTTCTCCGCCCCTGGAGCTCGCGATGCCGGATTGGAAGACTTGGGATTTTTCTCTCGTTGCTCTCTAGCATTTGCCAATTGCTCGCTTCTACGGGAATGCACATTCGCGCCGATAGCATTTTGACTCGCAGATTGAATGGATCGTCCACCGAAATGCTTGTTACGATTATTACGAGACTCTTTGTGATCATCTATATGCTCCTCGCTATTCTCCGAAGTGGTTTCCCAATCTTCGTTGCCTACGTCCGACTGCGGCTGCTTCGATACAGTGCCACTGCTACCGCGCGAACGAGCTTCGCGATTATCTCTTCCCTGAAACACGATAATGCATTGTGTTATATCATTAAAAGAGATTCCAAATCCTTTATACGAGGTTGATTAAAAGATTATGAATAAAACAATATAAGATGATTACTCCTTTTGGAACTTACTTCAAAAAGAATGATAATGAAGTATTTAATATTAATCTCGAATCTTTTGATTTGCTAATGTCTTGTTTTTTAAATTTTTTATTTCTTGAAATTAATAAAGAATGTAGATATAAAATATATATTAGCAAAAGAACGCTCTATATATATATATTTGTGTAGCATAAGAAAATAAAATATAATTATATGTACGTACCCTCCTGCTTCCACTACGAGTCCTCTTAGAACGTGATTCCTCCTTTCGCATTTGCGCTTTTTGAGACGGGGCGTTGGTAACTTGATTCGCGTGATTCGCTTCTTGCTTGTTACCAGATTGTTGGGCTTGTTGACTCGGAGACTTATTACGTCTACCTGTGATACCCGCTGTAAGTGCCTGTTGCTTCGCGATTATCTTGTCATCGGTAGACTCAACTGGCGCAGATTGTAAGAGACCTGCCTCTTTCTCTGAGGTTGGGGTCGGTGGATTTTGCCGTCCGGCAGTTTGTTGCTGATGTTTCTCGTCCGCATTACGTTCCGATGAGAACGGACTCTTACTGGACGGCGGTCCGTAGCCTTCCATACGACTGCCCGTGGCCGTATTCCGAATACGGAAACCGCCTCTGCCTCGTCGAGATGGTTCGCCTGACGGTGCGAAAGCTTCGTGACTAGGCTTACCGTCATACGTTCTTTTCTCGCTGCGTGTCTGAGAATACTCTGTGCCTCGCTTGTCGTCCCGTCTCGATACCTCGCGATTGCGTTCCTCCTTCTCAACCTTCTGAGACGGTTTCGGAGAACGAGCCGATCGCTTATCCTCTTTTCCAGACTCGGTGGAGCCGGATATCTCGTCAGCGCTGTTCTCAGAATCGGTGTGTCCGTACGAACCACTTTTGGCAGACATCCCAGCTTTACCGGCAGGTCGTGGTCCGCCTCTTCGTCCTCTAGATTCTGGACCACGCCAACCGCGAGTATAAACGCTGAAAGTTCCTCCCCACTGACGTCCACCTCGAGATTCCCGAATTCTAGAACTGGAGCCACTGCTACTCGTTCTATTGCGTGTATTCTTTTCTCTCTTTTCGTCCTTGGCTTGCTCTTTGGCATCCTCGGTAACAGTTTCTTCCCTCTTTTCCAAAGCAGGTTTATCCAATGTGGTCTGTTTAATTTCATCGGTCTCCTTGCCATCTTTAGCAGCTTCTGTCAGTTTCTCCTCTTCCTTCTCGAATGTCGGTGATATCGCGTCAGCCCATGCCTTCGGCGAATTATCACCCCTCTCGATCTGTCTGCTTTCCGGAGTACGTTCCGTTTTCCTATTCCACACATCCGTATCCTTTTTCGTCTCAGTGGAAATTTCTTTCGGCTGTTCCTTCTTCTCTTGAAGATCAGAACTACCTCTCTTCAATTGAGTCAAACTGCGTTTCTCATTCTTCAATTCGTCTGCTTCGATCTTCTCTTTAGTAACTGGACCTGGCGGTTGCCTTCTATCTCTTTCCCTTTCTCTAGTTTCTTCATGATACAAATCTCGTTTCTTCTCTTCGTAATCTGACACTTCGTTCACCCAGGAACTGCAATCCCGTAATTTATGTAGTTCGTCATCGCGCAAAGACGTTTTCGATTCTCTGGAGGTGCGACTGTCACGCGAGTCCGGTCTCTGCGGACGTTCATTACGCTCTTCCTTCGGTGCATCGCGACGACTTTCGAGTTGTCTGTCTTGTACCACGTTGCGTTCTTCACGCCACTCTGGGTTCTCAGAGCGTTCCCTTTGTTCGCGTTCTCGCTCATCGAAAGAATCCTATACAATAAAAAATGTGTATATAAAATAAGCAAGTTAATATAAGTATTGATTAAATTTGTGTCATAAAAATTGATTTCGTTTCATATTTTTACCTTCGAATAATTATCGTAATCCTTCTTATCTTTGTCGCGCGCATCTCTTACGTCTCGAGCATCACGACTGGTAGGACGAGAATCTTTGACATCGCGACCGTCTCGAGTGTCACGAGTATCACGACTGTCGCGGGTATCTCGATTATCCCTTGAGTCCAGATTCTCCTTCGCATCTCGTTCTTTATCATCAAAATGTCTTTCGCGTTCCCAAGAATCACGAGGATGCCTGTCATCGTACTCATAGTCTCTGAAATTACGGCTGTATTCGTCATAATAGCCACCCGGCTTGCGGCTATCATAGGACCGATGCGAAGAATGTCGATAGCGATCGTCTCTCGACGGTGGTGCACTACCGCGATGATCTCGAGACGGAGGTCGTTCATCATCCAATGGTGCCGAAGCGTCCGAATCGGTTCTATTACGACGTTGCGATGGCATGGGTTGCTTCATACCACTATCTACTAATACAAGTTTCACTTAATAATTATAATGCACGACTTTTTAATTTTATTTAAAAAAAATAAATAACGATTAAATAATCTTAAAACAATGTACGGAAATATTATGTTAAAGATTATTATATCCAATTTTAACCAAGTTAAGAATTCGCATTTTATACTTTTATTCACTAATTATAAGAATTTTTACATCTACTAACTTTATTTCATCGTGCTGTAAATGAAAATAAAATAGTAAAGATTTTTAATAATTATTTTCATTAAAATATATATAAGAAATTAAGTTTTAAGTTACAAAAGTGATCCATAAAAACTTACTCAATGAATTGTAATTGTGAAGCCATCTACTGGGATCGTATTGTTGGGAAAATGGAACAGACTGGGAAGCAGGTCTTTCTGCATTCGGTGAAATTCGGTTGAAATTTGCACTGCTTCTCTCTGCCTGCTGCTTTTGAAATCTGGGCGGTAAATTATTCTGAAAGTGCCGAGAGAACGCCGGTTGCTCACGATCTCTTGAGTCTCTCTGATCACGATCACGATCACGTTCTCTTTCACGTTCGCTACGCACTGTGTCCTGTTGTCGTAAGAAATTCTGTCGATCGCTCTGACGAAAGTCTGTCAATCCTTGATCTCTACCTTCTCTTAGATTGTCGCGAGATTCACGTACAGATGCGATGATTTTCTCATCTTTCCCTTCGGACGAAGTGCGGGACCGTTCTCTACTCTCTCGCTCTCTATTCTCTTTCTCCCTCTCCCACTCGGGTATAGGAAGAGGTACAGGCGGGATGCTGATCAAGCTTTTAGACTCGCCAGACTGCGCACGTTCCTCATCCTTATGCTTCGCTTGCTTTTCTTTCAGCTTTTGCTCCAAATCCTGTAATTTCTTAGCTGCTGCTTGCTTCGTCGATTCCTGGAAACGTTTCTCCTCTTCTTCTTTGCGTAATCGCGCACGTTCGACAACAGACGCTACCTCAACCTTGATTCTACGTCGTTCATTCCATGTCTCGTCGTCTTCAACACCTGTTTATAATAAAGATAAAAGTATTAAATATGACTAAAATCAATACACTTTTTTTATTTTAATATTTTAATTATACTTACCTCTCAAAGCATGTACAGAATGCAATTGTGACTGACTGGCATAGCCACCACTCGCGCCATTCGATCCACGATAATCACGATTCATAGGTTGAGTCCAAGGACGATGCGGCGGATCACGAAGTTCTTTCGGATCTCGATTATCTCGAGCTTTCTCCTTTTCTTCTGTAACATTGTCATCGCTCTTTTTCTCCTTGATATCTTTTTTCTCGTCATTTTTCGATGGTTCTGATTCAGCTTCATCGTCGCTAAAGGCCAATTTTTGGTTATAATCAATATCATCATGCGCAGCCCATCCTGCGTCACGGGAAATATCATCCATACGAGTAAGATCTTCTTCTTTAATGATGGGTCTAGTCAGAATTTCTTCCTCACCCATACGCTCACGTTGAGGAGGTGGAAATCGATCCAAAGGATGATTAAATCTAGGTCGGGGACTGTTAGATCCAGAATTGGATGAAAATTGTGAAGAAAATCCACCAGGAAAATTTGATCTATACATCTAAAAAGACCACATATTACATTTAGTTATGCAAGTTAAAAAAAAGACAAGATTTTCAAAATTGTGATAATGAACTTACAAATGGCGGGATAAGACCCCGATAATGATGCAGGTTTGGCCCAATCTGATGAGAACCGGAAGAAGGCGCAGAACCTTGATTATTTACGGAATTATGCTGGCCTGCCGGGCCCGCGACCATGTTGGGCGATTGGCCCAAGTTCTGCCGCCCTCCACCGGGTCCCTCCTGGGTATGTCCTCCTGAAACAGGTATATTTAAAGGGAGGCCCTGGCCCGCCGGAGTATTCCCATTTCCGGGACCAGCTGATGTTACTGGCACTGCGCCACTTGCCGTACGACTTCCGCCTTGAATCCAACTTCCTTCGGCTGTAAAGATTCAGTAGTAAATGAGTAATTTGTATACTTTTAAATCAGACGATTTTACAATAATTAAGGTAAAGGAAACTTACTCTGTGGACGCAGACTTGGCCCTGGACCATATTGCGCATTTAACTCTCGATTCGATGGCTGTTGGTTTCCCGGTACCCCACCTACATAATTTATTCATTATATTAGAAGTAAAAATAAATAAATAATACATTGTATTCCGATGTCTCTAGTACAAAACATATCCAACTAACGAAAAAAAAGATAAATATTTAGTGAGATAAGTGAGATAAACAAGATACATGCTCACACGTGATTATTTCATAAATTGTGCATAAAACTTTCCCACGTATATATAACAACATGCTTTATAGAGATAGTATCGTGACATAACAAAGAACTGAATAATACAAATAAAGCACAGAAGATAAAGTGCTAGATTATTCAAAAAATAAATTAATATCTAATTTCTTCTGAAATGAAAATAAATCACATGAGTTGATAAAACATATAATTTCATCTTATATTATATAAAGTATATAATTTTTAATTACAATATATATAGACACAAATAGTCATTAGAATTGTTTTATATATTATGCTTTATATACTACATATCATTTCTTATAAAATAATCAAAATATTTAAATTTATATATTTCTTTGCTATATATATTGTAATATCAAAATAACTAGAAATTTATAATTATTCTGTGACACATAGAATGATATTATATCATGAATGTATTTAAGATCGATCAAACAATAAAAAATTTCAAATTTTAGCTTTATGTTAAATACATTCTCTCATACAAATCTTATTAAATTATAATAATCTTGTTACAATCATACGTATTTAACGATGTCTGGGATAGTGTAAATGTACGTTTAAATTATTTTTTCTGCATATAAACACATATAAACTTATTTACAAGAGAAGTATTAAGTAATATGAATATTTTGCATAACAGAATGTCATAGTATAATGCATTTCATGGTGCACTCTTAAAAATATGAAGAAATTGGAGTTGAATAACCCGAACTATTAAGAAAGATTCACTGAATTAAAAGAACAAGGAGTACATGTTTCTTAACATTATGTACCAATCTCGATTCTAAATACATGTTTTTCTAAATTTGATTGCAAAAATAGTAAAATGTAAAAAATGATGTGCGAGATTCGGTACATACTGTGGTACTATCATCTAATTTTCTACTTAACGTACATAATGATGCAGATCAACATTTAGAGTCAAGTCAATCCTTTACATTATTACTTAAATTATAACATAATCAATATGAATATATACATACATACATACACATATATATATATATGAATATTTTTTATCAATATAAATCTTTACTACTGATAATGTCAAATATATTGACTACTCCACAAAGAAAATTATTCATGAATCTTGATAATAAATCAAGAGATTTCTCAAAATTTTTATTTTTTAAATATATAAATATGTTCTTCGTATAAAATTATATATATATATATATATATATATATATACACACATCTTAATGCAAAACATAATTTTCAAATTTTTTTCATGGAATAGTACATAACACAGGAATAATCGTGCCTACAATGAATATAAAATTTATGTAACAATTTGTTTATATTTAATAAACAGACACATTAATCATAATATCAACTCGGAAATATCATTACCGAGTACAAATTTTAAGAAATTATATCATATAATTAATTGCAGTTGAGATTAAAAATATATTTAACCTTTAAACAAATTTTTTAATGATTAATTTCTTTGATAAGTGTATAATAATAATATTAATATATATATAGTATTTCTAAAAAAGAAAAGATCTAATAATAGCAAATTTATAATTTCAAAATTATTAAAATTTATTAAAATTTCTTTAAAATGAATCAAAATATGATAAAAGAAAAATATTAATAAGAGATAAAAATCTTTAATTTTACATAACATCATTATATAATTAAATATTTCAAAATCAGATGGTTTTCATTACTTTAAAACATGTTTTATCATCACTAATACTTTTAAAAAATATGTAGAAAGTCTTCATAAAACATCCAATGTGTAAATAAACTACTACTTCTTAAAGCATAGTTTACTAGACCCATTATTGGCCTTTTTTCCATAGAGACAAGAATGCACATGCAGCGCATTCTTGTCCATCTGCTGCAGTTTTAATTGCTAACAGATTTATTTACATCAATCTATGCAGCTTCCATCTTACTCATAATAGAGTAAATTTAATGGATCGAAATGCAACCTTATAAAAAGCCATCATTGGAAGAAGCACAGAGAGCACTACTGATAAAGAGATAAAAATCTTGAATCTAGCAGCAACAGGCAAGCAGTACCCCACCTGAGTGGTTGTGGGAATACGGCTGTTGCTGTAGTAACGATTGATGGACTGCGACTGAGATTGCATTGGATGTTGTTGAGGACTGTTGAGTCTGGCTCTGAGTGGAGACGGAGGCGGACGGCTGTCCACTGAGACTGGGAAACTCGTGTTGGAACTGCGGGGACTGGTGGGCGAGGAAACTCAGTCCAAGGGCACCTCTTCCCCCTTTCGCGCCCCCCACGAGCCCCGCGTAACCAACCACTGCTGCCACAATGGGCGTACCTATCAATTAATTGCACCACCCAAACGACACCACTCCGCTCATACTTTACTCATGCCCAACGTCCAGAAATGGATGTTAAAAGAATATAAGTGTTGCAGATACTAACTGAATAAGATTACTGTTATATCCTATATCATTTTCTCAGTGTTTGTAAAGTCCTTTACCAATCCAACTCTGGACATCTAATGTTTCATGATATAGTTACGTGCGTTTATATATTCCAATAGATTGTTTTAAATAAATACTATGTGCAATATCATTACAGTAATATTATATCGCACAATTGTATATTAATAGATTCATACTATATTGCGTAAATAGTACAATGTATCAATTATATTAACTCTCAACCTATTTAATGCTATTGATCAGCATATGAAAACAATAATTTATACATAACCAATGACCCTCTCTCTCTCTCTCTCTCTCTCTCTCTCTCTCTCTCTCTCTCTCTCTCTCTCTCTCTCTCTCTCTCTCTCTCTCTCTCTCTCTGTGTGTGTGTGTGTGTGTGTGTGTGTGTGTGTGTGTGTGTGTGTGTGTGTGTGTGTGTGTGTGTAGAATCAATGTTGCAGGCATTGTCGTCGCCTATGGTCATATTTTTTTTAAGAGGAAGCGATTATGAATATCTACACGTGGAAAAGTGAAGTTTACCTTTTAATCATAATTAATTAGATACTATTAGAAATTTTTAGTCGTTAGAGAATTTTCAACGCTTTCAAGATTTTCTTTATATTACTTTAAGCATACATGCCTGCTTTCAGATAAATGAGTTTAAGAGTGTATTAATGGAACGGAAAATGTGAAAAATGAAGAAAAATAAATAACTTAAAATCTTAACATTTTATGTTAATATTATGCATACATGCCAGTAGTGCTAATAGAGCATATTTTTCTACATACCGTCTCCTGATCTGCTCATAATCGCGCTCCATGATGATTTGTTGTTTGTCTGATCCAAAAAAGGAGCTTGTGACGCATTTTGTTGTGTCGGCAGTAAAGAGTGTAGGGATGTTGAAACAGAGGTCCCTGCTGCGCATTGTGCTGTTGAAGAGACAGTCTGTAAAGAAATATTAATTTTAATAGTATATATTGGATTAAATATAATATGCAATTTAAACATTTAATACAATTTATACAATACTCCTCTTATTAAAAAATTTTCAGAGATTATAGCTGCTTTATCATATAATGATTAAAATTAATTAAATAAAGCTAAATAGCATCCAAGAGACCAACAAAGAGAATAAAATAAAATACACAGAAGATAATGCAACATTCATTTTAATATAACTATTTTATAAAAGAAATAATAATTAGATGAGGCAGGGCTCTGTATGATACGTCAATTCATTAAAACCCAGGATCTCAATTCTCATCCTATATACGTGTATGCCTCGATTTTATAAAATCAATTATAAATTATTATAGATTACAAATAGATATTTATGACAATTAGAAAATAAAAAAAAATATGAAGTGAATTATAATCCAGGAACAATAAATTCTTTCTCATTCCTTTCTCTATAAAAGAAATATCTGAAATAAAAAACTTACAGTAGTGTTATCTAATGAAGTTGCTACTGTGGTGGTAGTAGTAGTGGTCGATGATGTTGAATCCTTAGTAGTAGCCCAACCACTTCCTCCACTTGGCACAAGACTGACAGCCGGATCACTGCTGCTAGTTTCACTTTTTAAACTGGGCAAATTAGCTGGAGGACGCCGTGCCGAAGGCACCTTTCCAAGACTTTGCATTCCATGTTTGCGCGGTAATGTATTTTTCTGCTGATGTGGCTCCAAAGATTCACCCTGTTTGAAAATGTCAATTGGAAACATTTAATTAGTTTACATTGTAAACAAAAACTTTTTTCTCGAACAATAGTATAAATATTAAAAAAAGCTGTACAAATGCTTAAATACTATTTTATGTATGTAATAATTCTATATTAATAATTAATAATGTATTAAAATATGTATATGGATAAGATTGGTAAAATTAAAAATAATTATTTAAACTGGCTTATCTAAGTTTGCAATAAGAGACATTTATAAACAAAGGCAACTCTCAGAGAACTAATAAGAAAAAATAATAAAATGTTGGCCAACTCACCCTACTCACCCGGTACAAGCTATTGATATCTAATGATTGAAACTTGGATTTTCCTTTCTCCCCCTTCGACACAATCCCTGACAGAGTAGACATGCTGTCTGCACGCAACCATTTAGTACCAATCAGACCCAAAGAACGAACCCTTTGTCTGCAAGGACAAAATTATCTAAATAACTTTCTCTACCTTCCTCTTTGTTAATATTAAAAATACAACTGTAATTTGAGAAAATCATGGTAAAGAAATTAATTATATTCAAATAAACATAATAATTTCAATACTAATCATATTTTGAAAAACTTTCTTGAATTATATAAAATATATTCTTTAAAATTTAAATAAATGAAATTAATACTATGTTCAATAATAGAAAATGTAATCATTATAAAAACTACTTATACATATATACATCATCTATAAATATACATCTACAGTATTTATTCAATAGAACAGATAATCAAGCGAGAATCACGATACATTATAACAGATTGTAATATCAACACAATAAACGTTATAACATATAGCACTATGTTCAAGTACTTCTAAACAATCCAAGATCAACTTCCTATAACGTAGCAACGTGCCAGCTCTAATTCCATAGTAATTCGTCTCGGTAATGCGCGAAAGTAGCGTGGAAGAGTTTCTAAAGCGCGCAAATGTCGCTCGACGAGGAAGTGCGTTAGCGGTACGAGTAGGCTCCGAGAAAAAGCTTTGTCTGTCACGCTGACAGAGTAAACGCTCGCGCGTATGATAAAAAAGACCGAAGTAAAAGCGACGAAAATAACTCGTCGACTTATTGCGAACGCTTTATCTACCGCGGTGTCACGACGAGGGGGCGGCTGACGAGAGGGCAGGTGTGCTCTCGGGCGATCCAACCCCTCGGTAGACGTGCTGATGTCAAAAGATCGCGAGACCGCTCAAAACAAGGTACGATCCGCTCGAGTAAGTACGTGGTTCGTTCGACGAGATTCGAGAGAGAGAAAGAGAGAAAAGGAGAGAGAGAGAGAGAGAGACGGACACGACGAGGCCGAGATGTAGTTTTCGCCGCGATAACGGTACACCCGTCGCGTCGGAAGAAAGCGGATGGGCCACGCGCGGGGAGGGGAACGGATGAGGGGGAGAGGAGGGGGTGTCGGGTACAGACCGAGGAGTATCCACGTAGGAAGGACTTGGCGGCCCCGTGAGGCCGTGGCGGAATTAGGAAAATAACGACTTACCTTGGTCCGTCCAAATGGGTTACCAATTCACAACAGGGTTAACTCCCGGTGAAACTAGATTAACGCGCGGATTGCCACGGATTACACACCACCTAACGACACGACGGCACCGCGGCCTGACGGGGACGCAGAAATACCTCTTTTCTCTACCAATTCGTCCAAGATGGCGAATGTGCGACTCTCTCGGGCCCTTCCTCCGCCGCGGATCAATACAATTACGTCACGCTCTCGCCAAGGGGAACGCGCGTTCTCACAGACGCGCCACTCGTCGGCGGATCCCGGCTTAGCCGCGACGTGCTAAAAAAAACCGATTCTCACCCCCTCGCGTAAATGGATCCCCACGATCGCGACTGCTAGTAAACCCGCTGTGTCTCGCGGTCCGTCCGACGATGCGTCGTAGGTTACTCCTTACGGAAATGGAGCGCCCCGGGGAGATTCACGGAATCACTATTTCCGCTCGTCTCACCACTGTCCGTTGTGCGACGTGCGTGCGACAGGAGAGTGGACGGGTAGACGCACGCAATACGAGAAATAGTGTGTCTCGCCACCGTTCGCGGCGCTGCTTCGCGCGAATTCCTTTCGTTCGCCACTGACGGGATCAAATGTAGGAGATGCCAGTGATGCTACGCTATTTATTTTTCTTCTCGTAACGCGCAACGGGATTTTCCTCGTCATTCAATGATTTAGCGATCTTTTCTCTCGAACGTGAAAACTTCGTTTACGTTTACAAATTCTTTTTTTTTTTAATATACGAATCATGCTAAAGTATGTGCCAGACTTTGACATATTAATGTTGTTACGAGAGTATCGATACAAAAATAATAATGATAATTATTAATTAATAATATAATGACAATTTAATATGTATTATAATAATATAAATATCATACTTCTGTATAGTTGGTGATCGTTATGGATGCTATTTGACTCCAGACCCACGCGCATCTCGTGCGCAAATTTCATCTGCACTTCCTGCACTTCCTCCTTCCGATTCGTACGTTCTTGAAGATCTAGCTTTCCCTCTCTGCTAGTACGTTCTCGTCAGTTCTCGCAAGTTCTTGTTTGATCGAAGACGGTAAAACAAAAGTGCAAGGATTTAATTGTGGCAAAAATTCATTTGCCAAATCAAAATTATTCAAGTTAGATTAGATTCTTCGAATTGAACGCACGACATACATTGTGAAAAATGGTATATTATTTATAATATTTCATAACCTGTTTGTGTGATTTGAATGATGGAAATATTGTGTTTTTTTAGAGCGTAACGTTGCATACGGACGTTGGCGATATCAAAATAGAACTATTTTGCGAGATGTGCCCGAAGACATGCGAGGTATAAATTTTTTAGTATATTATTCTGTAACAATATCCTATTATTAGGTTGTGGTCAGTCTTGCTACAAATGCTTCGATGGATCAATTAAAAAACACTTCAAAGCGTTTGCAACATCGCGTTGATTATATCCTTAGTAAGGTATAACCTATATTTTCAGTTATTTTTGTTGAATAAACTTATCAGAGAAACTAAATAATTCTGATATAAGTCCTTGATTAGTATTACAAGTATTAATTGTCTATCAATTAATGTACCTAATCGTAAATCTTTAAATCTATTATATTTCTGCAATAACAGAAGTATACAAGAAAAAGATAATAGGTATAGATTATTCATAAATTACGTTCAATATAATATTATACAAAAGAACAGATTACAATCCAACTTGAGTTAAAAATTCTTAAAGATTAGTTGTACTTGTTTACAAAAAAATCATTGAACTTATCTAGATTTATCTATATCAATATCCTATTGTTATTATAAGGCTAACTAATTGATATTGTGATCTAGATAAAAAGAGACAAGCAACAAGTTCAATCTCGAAGATTGATGTCATTGTAATTAATTTGATGATAATTATCATATTTCAATTTTTATATATTTTTACAACTTTTATTTAAATATATTGTGCTGAAAAAAAATAATCCTGAAGTGTAATTAGAGATATATTAATTCTGAGAAAAAAATATTTATAATACAGACATTGACTTTCAGAATTTTCTTGCGCTTTGTGCCAGTGGATACTACGACAATTGCCTGTTTCACCGGAATATAAAAGGCTTCATTGTCCAAACTGGAGATCCTACCAACACGGGTAAAGGAGGAACCTCAATATGGAATCACAAGTTTGAAGATGAATTTAAAGAGGAGCTTAAACATAATGCAAGAGGTCTCATTTCTATGGCTAACAATGGCCCTAATACAAACGGCAGTCAGTTTTTCATTACTTATGCGCCTCAATCACATCTGGACCTAAAATATACTTTGTTTGGAAAGTAAGTTTGTCCTTTTACTTAAGCCACACTCAGAAATTTCATCAGACTGCACTCAAGTATCATTTTAAATATCCTTATTGTTCAATGTTATACAAGGATAAAATAATACTTGGATGAATCCGGATAAAATTTCTGCATAGCCCTAATAAGAGCATTTTAAAATTGTGATGTTTTGTTGATTTTTTTGTTCACTTTTCATAGAGTCATTGACGGTTTAGAAACCTTAGAACAATTGGAAAAACTACCAATAAACCCTAAAAATTACAAACCACTTGCAGAAATCAGGATAAACAATGTAACTATACATGCTAATCCATTAGCGGGATAGATCTAAGAGATAAAATGTTTTTTAACAACCATTGTAATAATACAAGTAATTTATATTATTTCTTTTATGTATGAAAAAAATACAAAATGTGATTATTAAAACGTACATACAATTATTTTTCACAGATGATTTAGAATCGGAAGAAATAATATCAATAAGTAGCTTTTATATTGTATATACACCTAATAATCTCTTGTTTTGTGGATCAAATGGACTTCGAAGATACATCTTTGCGGGATACTTTTTCCTTCTCACTTCAATATGGTAAGTACCTGTTTCTAAAAATTCCTTTGTAACATTTTGTCCATTTGGAGCTATGATATATCTGAATAATAAAAAAGATGTATAT
This sequence comes from Acromyrmex echinatior, assembly GCF_024713525.1. Taxonomy (NCBI): domain Eukaryota; kingdom Metazoa; phylum Arthropoda; class Insecta; order Hymenoptera; family Formicidae; genus Acromyrmex; species Acromyrmex echinatior. Next base: position 4,337,393 of record NC_141859.1, on the reverse strand, counting down.
ATTAATTTTACATATACAATATAGATATAGTATTCATATTTATTCATATTATGAATTTACTTACGCCTGTCCAATACTACTCTTAAAGGTATATCCATGTTCAGCCCTTCTCAGATAACCAACTAATTTATCGTTCCTATAAACGCTCTCCATACCCCATAATGGTATATCACTGTAAAAAAATAAGTATACACAAATGTGACGCGCGCTTTAAATATTAATACAACAAGATCAATGTCAGATTGTATTGCAAAACGTATTGTACTTACTCATTTATGTGTAAATGTACCAATCTTTTTTTAATTCCATTGTTACGACACTGATCCACAAATGTTTTTCCTAAGTACTTGCCGTTTTTGCGACAGACGATTTCTAAAGCCGCTTCTATTGGATTATCATCCGTTCTTAAGTCTGTACCCCAAAGATGATATCCTAATAAATAAATTAATAATTAACACAGATAGCAAGAGATAAAATTACAAGAGATATAATATACATTCTGTATATTATTGCGCACCTTTCTCACAACTTAAACTGTAGAGCGCTCTATAGCCGGCTAATTTCATATCATATTTTTTACCACATTCCATTAAAGCTTTGTAAACCTTTTCGCACGAACTTCTTGGAATATGTAATTCGAAACCAAGTTCACCCACGAAACTAAGTCTAAACATGTGTACCAATTCACCATTTATTCGCACTAGTTTTGACGTTGAGAATGGAAACGATTTATTCGAAAGATCATCGTCGACTAACATCTGAAGAACTTGGCGGCTATAATAATAGTAATATAATATGGAAAATATTATATGGACGATATATGATATATGAAAAATGATATATGAAAAATATCTTAACAATTACATTATATATATCTGTTCATGTTCGCATTTAATTTTTGATACCTGTTAGGACCTTGAACTGATAAAATTCCTATTTGCTCCGTGACATTATGCACAGATACGTTAAAACTTTTTTCTCTTATTATACTGCTGATATGTGCCCATGTATGATACGATGATATACCTCCACTCACTAAAATCAGAAATGAAAGTATCATCAATATAATCTAAAATAGGAATAAAATAATGCGTTGTAAATGCACGATATGTGTAAACAGATACCTATATAAAATGCTTTTCCCTTAAATATGGGATCGACTACGCCACCCGAGCCAGATTCTAGACCAGTAACTGTACAGTCGCCTTCTACTCCTCCTCTTTTATTCAACATACAAGTATATACAGTTCTATTAATTTCTCGATCCACCTGAGACGTAAATATATAATTCACTGCTTCTTTCGTGTCTGGGCCGCATATGTAATGTTTTCCAAAGTATGATAAATTAAATAAGGCAACGTTATTTCTACAGGCAAGTGCTTCCTCACGTATCTGTTATAAGTACGTAAAAAGAATTGTCGAATCAATATTTTTAATAACGCAAAAACATTGTATGATAATTTTAGTCCAATCTTAAAAAAAAATGGGAAACTTACAATGTTATCGTGCGGTGGAAAATTAAATGTACATTCTGTTTTTAATATATCGGCATATGTGTCATTTATATTCTTTGGTGTATCGTAATAGCCACCATAATCATAAGGTAATACTGGAGCCTTTTTGTTATCTAGTAGGAACCATCCTGGACGTTCCCATCCTTGTCGCTCTTCCATAACGGCACCTTCGTTGACGAGAAACTAAAAAATGGCAATAACATATTGTGTTTGAAAAAAAAAAGGATGTACAATCTAATTGAAAAGTAAAGCTTAAATTAACATAAAGTATAACTTACATTGTGGAAAGGATCTGTCTTCAAATTTCTACCGCTTAAATGTTCATCATGTGAGAAAACAATATTATAATTTTTTGCATAAGCTTCATGACTCCGTTCGTTCACCCAAATTGAATTTTTTTTTTGTTCTGGTATATATCTGGATTGAGAAAAACATGCAAAAACGTTAACTGTAGATATTGATAAAAATGAACCTGCTCGTCATGTTGCTACTTTGTATTTTACATTTTACATATCGACATATAAGAAATACAAAGCGTATTATGAAGTAATGACTCGTACATTTACACAAAAGTTAATTCGATAAGTAAATAATAATTATGTTATTGTTCTACAGATTAAGATTTGAAGAAAAATAATTTGAATAAATTTTTACCGCCTGATGTCCTGATTGAACATGTGTTTGTCCGGTCGTCCATTAATTATCCATAATGCTATTTGTTCTCCACAACCACCTCCAAACATCATCCCGGCACTATTATATCCGCAAGAATAATAAAGACCTGTGCAGCGTGGATCTTCACCTTTTGGACATTATCGTTTTAAATTTCAAGTATCTATGTCACACACAAGCATCGATCGTAAATTAATGAAATTTTGTACCCATGATAGGTCTGTGATCGGGAGTGAAACTTTCTGGGCCGCATACAGTTGTCCTTATTCCAGCAGTTGCTAAAGTGGGTATCAAACGGTTCATCGCTTCAATATGAGTATTGAATACATCCCAATTCAGCTCGTACAAACTAAAGGAAAAGTCTTCTGGCGGCTAGTCAATACATATCGTTTGAATTAATCAAGAGTACGTAGAATTTAAATTGTTACATGTTTACGCATATTTCTGCTATAACAGCAATTAGGTTTAATCTTAACATACATTCAACTTACAAATTTCAATATGATAGGATTAGGCTCGTATCCTCCGATATTTATATTTCCACCCTGCACTCGAAAGTAGATATTAAAATCGGGATCTCGAATATTTGGCAACCCTCGTACGTTCATCGGCTCAGTAACAATGTATGCGTGTTTCATCGGTACTAATGGGATGTCCAATCCTATCATTCGCGCTATTGTTCCGGACCATGCTCCTGCCGCATTTAGTATAACATCCGTTTTTATTATACCATGAGGCGTTTCTACTCCACGAATGATTTTATGTCCGTCAATATCCTCTACGAGAATTTTAGTGACCGGACAATCTTCGATGACCTTAAAAAATTATATTTAATTAGATTAGTTTTCAATGAATAATTAACCATCATTTTATTTTGGTTTTAATCATTTTTATAAAACACATACATCATTGAACAAATAATTCTACCAATTGCTAACTATAATTAATAAATTTGTTGTGAAATACAAAATTAAATTTATTATGTAAATATGTGTGTTGTAGAAACAGACGATAAAGAAAATGGATAGAAATACCTTACAACCGTTTCTTTCCGCTGATTTTTTCAATGCATTTACTAACATGGCAGGATCTATCGTACCATCCGCTGGACAATACATCGCAGCTTGAAATGCATTTTTATCTATGAGGGGAAATTTTTCTTTCGCCTCGACTGGATCAATCATGTACCCGTCGATACCAAAATTCTTACAACTAGTAATTAATCTTTCGTAGTCGACTACTCGCTCCTAAAACAATAGATATTGATATAATGAAAAACAATAGATATTCTCCGAGAAATGGATAAATCAATTGCATGAAGATATTCCTACTTACAGGAGAATAAGCGATGTAGAGTCCACCATTGTTTATCCATCCTGGATTTATACCTGTTTCTTCTTGTAAAGATGCGTAAAGCAATCGCGAAGCTTTTATCAATTCCGTCTCAACGTCGCATATTCCGCGTAGATGCCACAGGAGACCTGCTGTATGCCATGTTGTACCAGATATAAGCTTAGATTTTTCCAAAAGTACTGCATTAACTCCACGTTTTCCTAATTGATAAAGTGCATTGCAACCAGCGCTACCACCACCTATCATGGAAATTTTTATTAAATTTGTTAATAAATATTAATATATATCTATAAACGTTAAGACCGATTAATGTTAAGATATTTATTTGGCTCTACATACGAAAAACGATATTGTTAAAAATTAATTCAATTTAATTAATATACAATACGGAATATTCAATATACAGAATATTCAATTATTATCTAAACTGTTAATCCGATTGATACAGTTCTTTGTTTTGTTTTTACAGGTATAAACTTAGTTACCTATTATTACAACGTCGGCATTGCTAGGAACATCGATGTTCTTTGTCTCGTTTTCTTTAAATGTAGCGACTGTTCGATTATTTCCGAGACCCCATTTAAGTAACTGAAGTGATGAAAAGACATATTGAAATATGTACGGTTTTTATCTTTTTACAAAAATAAATAAAATCTTCGTAATCGTTGAATATATATTAATTTCAAATTAAATACCTTGTTTCTTGCTAAACGAAGCATTTTGTATGCTTTGTAAAGACAGCTTGTGTGCGATCTCAATATTGCTCAGATTGAACTACAGTCTGCTAGCTGTGGTACATTCTTTACAACGTACAATCATTCTATTTACAACGTATCCGCTTATATATGTATATGTCTACGTATGTACATTATCAAAGAATTTTTCATTGAATCATCAAATTTCTCAATGTTAACTTCTCTTTCACTCACGATATCCACGATATATGATGTCCGCGTTCGCATGTACCGTGTTCGATTGCTGCTTCCGTACTGCTTTTCGCCCGAAAAAGATTACGAATGACGTCAATCACAAAAACATTACTCAATATGTTTACAAATATGTAAAATAAGAAAACCAATACTAAAAGGAGAGGAATTTACATGAAGTGCTACATGGTTGCTCAAGTGTTCCTCAATCTGTTATCTATGTTTTTTTCTTTTTTGCTCATAATTCTGCAATGTGTGCGTTATTATATTTATTATTATACACTAAAAATATCTTATATTGTTGAGAAAGACATATAACGGTAATAAAAGAAACTAATTTCGCCATGAGATTAGTTTTTATCAGTTCTTATCGAGTGAAACTAAAAGTATATTATCATATATTATCGTTTTTTTTGTACACTTATCTATTCTGTCTTATAAAGTAAATATGTTCTGGTATAAAATTGTCCTTATTTTCTATAAAAAATGCTAACGTGAGATTAAAATCTAAAAAAGAAATGTAAATTGATAGATTAAAAAGCATTAAAGAAGAAAGAATCTTATTTTTAAATTTAATATCGTAAATTATATTTTCTATAAAATCAATCCATCAGCTCTTTATTTTCTAGAAAAAATTTTCTTTATTGCCAATATAGATTCTGGAGAATATTACGACTTTTACGAGAACTTTATTCTCACAGATTTATATACATTCAGAATTTTATTGATAGACTGTATGGGACAATGCAAGTAATACTCTCTTGACCTTGATATCGTATCAGAACATTTCGATTGCAAAATACGCTGTCGTGACTGAGTATGTGTCAAGTCATGTGTCTTATTATCAATAAATAATTCAGTAAATGTGAAAAGAAAATAATCAATGACATTGCCTCTTCTATCTATAGCGCGGTTTGATTATTTAGTAAAATAACAAGACTAGTGGCTGTTTTCGCTACATGTTAACTATTTTAACGTATGATCAAAATATGCAACCATTAAAAATCATGGTGGAACATTTAATAATACTTTCTGCTTTGCAAATTGTAATGTATTTCTAAAGATGTACTTCGAAATGTATAACGACATTATATAAACTATTTCTTGAAGACTAACTAGTTTAGACGTTGGACTAAAAATACTAGTAAAAAATTTCGGAATTAAGTAATTATTCAATATTAACTACGACGTAAATAATGTTATACTGACTAAGAGAACCCTAATAATCTTAGTGATTTATTTACTTTTCGTTATTAACATCTACTATACAATAGACTGGTCGTGCTACAAAAGCAGTACATGTATTTAAGTATTAGCGTAGTGTAGTTTATATATATATATATGCATATATATGTATATAAATATCCGTGTAAGAAAAATAGGATTTTTGCTTTTTGGAGAATCCGTGAACACATTTTTAAAGAAGTCAACAGAAATGCCACTTCAAACACAAATAACCATTTCACGTAATGAATGATTTAAAGCGAAGTGTGTTCTTCGCTTGCTAAACTATCGGTATCTTCAGTGTCGGAATTGGTTGCAGCTTGTACTCGAGCATATTCGTCAGTGTCGATGCTTTTACAAAAATGAATCGCATATTTCAGTTTTTGTCGTAGAACTGCTTTGCACGAATAACGTGGCATTTTCAGAAGGAAAAAGCAAGTGTAGCTTTCAGGAAGAAACTGGTCCGGTGGATTGTATTTATCCATTACCTGACAAGAAAACGGCATGGTATACAGTAACTGCCTTTTAATGTTTCTTACTGAAGAAATAATACATAAATGGCTTCTTACTTGTAAAACAAAGTCTCTGCCTCTAAAATCTGCGATTGTGCGCGGCAGACGTGTTCTGCCCCAAACAAAACGAAGGAAAAGCGATCGTTCTGGGTTGGAAAATTCATCCATGACTTCCCAGAACCACTGAACAAGTGGTGCCATTGCTTCAATACCTACAAAAGACAATTTTTCTTATTTTAAAACTATCACCTATATAAGTACATCGATGTAACACATTTGCAATATCAAACATATACCTTTATATGTTGCAACAGATTTTAATAAATTAAGCGGTATGTCTGGACTACCGCAAACCATCGTTTCAAGTTCAGCACCGCTAAATAATGCCAATAGAGGCACAGGAACGACTTTCGATAAGCCTTCTCGTACCGCTGCTACTTGAGCATCAAATTCGTGGAGTCTATAATCTAACGCCAATCTTACATATTCGTGCCTATTTTCTGGTGTTATTTTAAGATATCTGAAAATTTAAAAAACAGTTTTTATTGTATAAATATAAAATATTTTATAGAATACATTCGCATACATCAAATAAATATACATAAATAAATAAATAAATAAATAAATAAATAAATAAATAAATAAATAATTAATTAATAAAATCTGAAAATTATTGAATGCAATACCTGTTAGACAATGCCACATCATGCCCTGCAGCGGAAGGTGTGGAAAATGGCATTTCCAAAGTCTGAAAGACCTTTTCGTCGGGATCCATGTCTCTGATGCAAAGCAAGCCAGGGACATAATCTCTATCGACTTCCGTCAAATCCGCAGGTGTCAGAAGTATACCTGCAAGTTGCTTCCAAACTGGTTCAGCTAGATTTAAACTCAATGGACTACCAGTTCGTATAGCAATGCCCATTAGAATGCCTAAGAATTGAAACATATTCATATGCAATTGAGAATCGGCCATGGGATTTAACAAGAAGCAGTCTCGGTTTGTGCCATTATCTTCGCGACCGTTTGGTGTAGGTATAAATAATGGCAAAGAACCATTTTGCAATTCATCACACATCTCTGCTATACTTTCACTATAACCACCGCCACAATCGTCAACGCTTTCCCCTAAAATAATATACATAAATGTATTAACGATTTTGTGAAATCTAATAATAAGAAATCGCGATTATATGTGAATGAGAATACGTACCCACGAATTTCACTTTCCATACCCTATGAGGTAGAAACAATACATCCTGTGTCAAGAGAGACATCTTCGACACCATTTGGCCAAAGACTGACTTGATACCGTCTGGTCCAGCTAATCCACCCTTGGCTCTAGCTCTTTTCACTTGTATTCTATTCAATTCAATCACAGGTCCATGTTGACGATCCCTGACCATTGTTGCTTGAATAACCTTGCGGAATGTCGCTTCTTTTATACTATACACTAGCATAGGAGCTAATTTACTCAGCCCGATATGACTGGTAATCGGAAACATAGCCAAGGCAGGGCATAAAAGTTCCGCGAAGTGATGTAGCAACACCAGTCTATTACGCAATACGGAATATGACAGATCTTTAACCAGATCATATTCCATGGGTGTGGATGCTGGCATTCTGCTTTGCGTTGCTTTCGCGGTACTCCAAGCTAACGTATGCGCACTGCCGCAAGCGACTCTCGTGATTTTCTTGCCCTGCAATGCGTGTACCAATCTTGGCCTGTGAAGCGCACTCGTAGTGCCGTCACCGAGCTGACCCTCGTCGTTGTCGCCCCAAGTGAAAACCTCTCCTTTATCCGAACACGCGACGCAGTGTAAAGAGCCTGTTGCTATCGAAATGATCTTTTTCCCTTGCAATGCAGCTACCTTACGTGGTCTACGTACATGGTCGTCCGTGCCATGACCTAAGCGATGATAATCGCCTTTACCCCTGCACGTAAATAAAAAACATAAAAAAAGAATAGTTAAAAAATAAGTCATTAAGAATGAATGGTATAATAAAAATAAATGCTACTTGTTGCTATTACCAGGTATAGACCGCTCCGGATCTTGTTAAAGCGACTGAAAATTGACTACCGCATTCGACTTTAACTACGCCGAGTCCGGCCAGAGAATCTATCTTCAATGGAACCTTACATCCGTCGCTTCCGCCTCTACCTAACTTTCCGTAATCCCCATCGCCCCAGCTCCATACATTATCATCGTCAGTTACGCAGAGCGTTTGCGCGTCACCGCTTCCGCATGCCACATCGATCACTTTGTAATCTTGCAAAGCCTCCACTACTTTCGGTCGTAATTGATCGTCGCTGTCACCGTGTCCGAGACGTCCGTACCGTCCTGCAATCAATTATCCTTTTATTATAACACAAAATCCTATACATTTTTCTAATTTTCTAATATTTATTAAACGTTACAACAATTGTTAAATATTTTTAAAAGCATTTCAGCGCTTCACTTGCCTGTAATCATATCTTACCTTTTCCCCAGGTGTATAGCCAACCAGCACTGGTAATAGCGGCGCTGTGATGTCCACCGCAAGCTATATCTACAATCTCTACACCGAGTAAATCTTCAATCAGTTTCGGCCGATCATACGACACCTTATTACCATGTCCCAATTTGCCATCGTCGCCTTCTCCCCAGGAATACACATGACCCTCGGAGCTCAAAGCGATGCAGTGCTTGCCTCCCGAACTAACGGCTACTTTTTTGATAAATACATGTTGTATTGATTCCAATAGCGTTGGGATCATAACGGAATCCGTTCCTCCTATTCCGAGACGTCCCGCAGCTCCATAGCCTGCAAAACATCGCATTAAAGTTCGACGAGTATAAAACAATCCGTTGAGGATAATTAGTTGTTTGCCGTACCAGTCGAATAAATTTTTCCATCAGCGGTTACGGCAAACAAAGTTTGTTCACCGCCAGCCAGTTGAATTGGTCTGAGCGCGGACAAACTTTCGCACGGTGCAGGTAGTTTGACTTTCGGACCCTCCAAGCCACCTAATTGACCTCTGTGATTGTGACCCCATCCATAAATCGCGCCTGATCCATCCCATGATAGTGTCCAATCTTCAGGACGTCGATTTAGCCACTGCAGCAACTGCTCGTCATGTCCCTGTTTGAATATATTGTGACTCTCATGATCCTTTGTACAGTCAGCGTTTCCGTCCATCGCGTCCATTTCGTTCAGCTGTTTCGTGACCTCGTAACAGAACGCCTTTGGCAGAGGAGTACGATCAACAAGTGACTTCGCCACGCGAGCAGCAAGACAATATCTTCGGAACCAGGACCACTTATGCATCTCAGAGCAAAATTGCATTCCATCTAGCTCAAGGTCGCATGCGAGCGCTACGAGAACCTTGAAGAAGTCACTGTGCATCAGTTGCTTACCACCTCTAACCATAGGATCCTCGTATGCGTATTGTCTTAAAAGTGCTTGTGGTAGAGAACCAAGCAAAGATGAAAGTGTCACCTCGGGCTTTATGCCCGGCCCGTTTGTATAAACCACTTGTAATTTTCTTAACGCCCACATCCTCTGCTGCGCGGACAGAGTGCTCAGTTGACTACACTGGCTCAGAGCGGTGGCCAAACGCGAGGCAACGTTCTTGTCGGAATTTATCAGACTGTTGTCCATGAGGAGATGTTCTGCTAGAGCTATAGTCGGTTGGGATAATACTGCTCTATCAGATCCAAGCTCGTACGGCGCTGTTTTCGCCAAAATAGGATACACTGTAAATTTCCAACCCCAGCCGTTGACGGATCCGTCGGAGCAGAATCGCCATCTCAACTCATCCCCTTGGATTTTAATCTCTGGACCCCACTCGGTCCAGTCTCTGCCGGATCTGACCGCCACCACTCTGCCGCTTCCATCCATTATCGTGAGCGGGTCGTGCCGTTTCTCCGTAGAGCACAGTCGATCGAATTCCACTCGAAGCGCCTCCGCGCCGGGTATCTTCACGTGGCCGGTCAACGTGGTGTCGTCTATGTAAGGGTGCGGCGTTTCTTGTACTACGGGTTGAGGTGCATTATTAACACAATTGCTATTGGCCGCAGTGTCTTCCAATTCTGTGACGCACAGTTCCAGCAACATACTGCCGATGGAACCATTGACCTTTCCCAAAGCAATCAGTACCGACGATATCGTCTCTTTAGCTGACGCGCAGACTCTATTGGCTACCGCTAACTTCAATAGATCCACCAGGACTCTCGCATCATCTTCCGTTAATGCCGAGGTAAATTCATCTAAATCAGAAGTTGTCGCACCGTCCTCGCCCACTACTTGCGCATTGGACGTTAAAGTGGCCGCTATAACACTCATTGCGCTCGTTGACATTTTTGAGGCACGCGAGGATAAACTGGCGGAACTGGATATGGACATGGCTAACATAGCTAATGGATAATCCTCTGTTTCGGGAGTCAACTTAGGACTGGTAGGAACATTGACGGCCTCGGCGACGTTTGCCGGAGCCTCTCCTCCACCTTGCGCGATGTCACCGACGTTCTGATAAACCGCGTGCTCAGTACTCGATGTCATAGCTCCCTCCGATGGTGGTATCACGTCTGTTGCGGCTGTTATTGGCGCATGCTTCGTCGACGCACAGCCATTCAACATGGAATGACTCTGCAAAGCCGTTACTATTGTCACTCGTGCCTGCATAATAAGAAGAGCGTTTATTACATGTTGCAAAGCTTGCTGTTTAGCGACGTTACTCTCTAACGAGAGTATTATACTGGCGAGCGACGGTCTCGTGGCGACGGTATCACTCGTCGCAGTAACTGTGCCATTTTGTTCCGGCGCATTATTCAGACCCAGACACATCTGGCCTAATGGATCCCTCACTGTCGGGAATGTGACTGGATCTTGATTTCCATTGCTGGGCTGATCGACCAATACCCAAGCTATACTGTGACTCGAGCCGCAAGATACTCTATTAACTCTCGCATCCTCCAAGTCGTGCACCAATGATGGTTTTCTGTTGACGCTCGTCGTGCCGTTGCCTTGTTGCCCATGATCATTGTCGCCCCAAGCGTATACCTGACCGGTATCGGTTACCGCGAGACAATGCAATGCTCCAACTGCTACATGAATGATTTTCTTACCCCGTAGACCTTCAACCAGCGTGGGCTTCCTAACGTGGTGATCATTACCATGACCCAAGCGAAAATAATCTCCCTTTCCCCACGTCCACACTTCGCCATATTTCGTCAGGGCGAGGGAAAATTGCGCGCCGCATTCTACCTGTATGACGCCCAAATTATTTAATCGATCTACTAATAAGGGCGTATAACAGCCGTCACTTCCACCTCGACCAAGCTTGCCGAAGTCACCGTCACCCCAGGAATACACGTAGCCATCGGTAGTTAAAGCCATAGTTTGCGCATCTCTGCTACCGCAAGCTACTTGGACAACTCTATGTCCGATTAAAGCTTGCACCAATTTTGGTCTTGTTTGCGTGATAGTATCTCCATGTCCCAACCTACCGTACTCGCCTAAACCCCAAGTGTACAGTTCGCCGTTACTTGCGATCGCCGCCGAATGTCCCGATCCGCAAGCAATGTCTCGGATCCTCTTTGACTTCAGTACTTCGATGAGCTTCGGTTTATCCAGCGATATGCAATTTCCGTGTCCTAGTTTACCGTCCTCCCCTTCACCCCATGAGAATACTTTGCCGTCTTGAGTGAGTGCCAGGGCATGCTTTCCGCCTGAGTGTACCGCCACTTTCTTAATCACAAATTGACTCAGAAAAGGTATGGCTTTTGGTTCGCACATGTTATTATCGTCTCCTAAACCTAGCCTACCATTCGTTCCTTCTCCGCAAGCATATAGTTTGCCCTCTTGGCTAACGATAAAGAGAGTCTTACTTCCTCCGGCTATATGAATAGGTTTTAATTTTGAGAGGGTTTCGCTGTACACTGGTAATTTGATTTTGGAACCTTTCAAACCTCCTAGTTGATCCTTATCATTCAAACCCCAAACGTACACGGCTGATTGTTGAGGCGGCGTATCGACGCTACGTTGTATCGCTATTTGTTTCTGCAAAACTTCCCAATCAGACGCGAGGAAAGACACTGAGGTCGTAAGCTGATTCTCGAACATGTTCTGACGGCCCATTATGCGTAAACCATGTATCTTACAGTCTATGCCGCCATTTCGACATTGCTTTATCGCTATTTCAATACACGGATAATATTCCTTCATATCTTGAAGAAGTGTAACATTAGTATCCAAATAACGTATAGTTATCGTTCTTAATTCCACTAAATTAGTAAAGGAGTCTCCTACATTGATCGCTATTACAGAAGGCATATAACTATTATCCTGTGGATTGACGATAATCTTCAAGGAGTGTATCAAGATTCCAGGTAACATCTCCAAGCGAATCCAGTGTTTGCCCTGCGATCCACAACTTTGCCAATATTTTCCGGATCCGTCTACCAAGCGCGTCGCCCAATTTTCTCGCGAAGACACGCTCAAGGTCCTGATGCACTTGGACCAATCATCGATTAAATACGATTCTGACAGATCTTGTCTATGATATCTGCCTGGCTTTCCGGCATAAATAGCTGCCGAACCAGGTTCCGTAATTCTATTGAAGCCGTGTCGGTGCGATCGCTTGGTGTAGAAACAATTCTCGCACAGATCATAATCATCGCAATACTTGCACTTGAATCTGGGACCAGAAATTGGTGTTAAGAGGCATGAATGGCAGGCCACAAAATGATGACAGGACGGTACCTTCTCCATTTCGGCAACACAGCCAGTCCATCCGTGCTGCTGCGGAAAATCTACGGATACATTCTTGCCATTATTAGTTATCGCCGTGACCACTCCGACGGAATGATGACTTACAGATCCCCAGTTATACTTCGGCAAAGTTACCGATGCCTTAACTCTAACTTTATCCCCGACCTTCAATGTGGGCGGTGGACCTGGTAAAGATGGCGGATAGCCGAGCAATTCTATGTGGATAAAACGCACCCAGTACGTACCGCCTTTGCGTTGCCATGCAACTTGCGCGTTCAGATCGTGTAAGTTCTCCGCATCGATCTTCACTACTTGGCCGACGTCGCCATACTCTACTTCCTCGTAGCTCTTACAACATCGTACCAACATACCTGGTACTACGTTGTCGCGCACGTAAATTGCGTACTCGTCGACCGACAGGAAATCTGAACGCTTCATGTACGTCGGTAGTGCACTACTACTTATAGCACCTTCTTGTCCCGATGGAGAATCGTCCAAATCTTCGCTAATCGAATCGTCACTGCCATCAGTTAATCCATCCAAGCTGGACAAGGTCTCTGTATCGCTGAGAGCGGCGTCCGGATTTTCCAACAGCCAGCCCACCGCACTTTCTGCTGTTACACTGCCTTGGTCGGCAACGCTGATACTCTTGATAGCCAATTCGGCGCTCTTCTTGTGAAAACCCATTTCGATTAACACAGCTACCAAAGGACTCACAGGCGCCGCTGCGGAGCTCTTTTTCGCTGTTGTGTTATTTTTACAGTGTCTTCTCTGGCTCGACGTTAAAGAGACCAGTGAGCAGTCAGACGTAGGAGTAGTAGGGTCTGAAGTTATGCCGGTTCGTTGAATAGGCGTATGTCTCATTTCAGAGACTAGATATTGAGAGACCGCTAGAGCGGCCTCCTCTAATTCTTTACGCTTAAATATCGGTTTCAGTGGTTGTGGCTTCGTGGCGCGCAATAGCATTTCCTGCAGAAGTGTGGAAGTACGTCTTTCATCGTCATTGATTTCATTAATTAACGAATATTTCAAGATCTTCCGCAATTTCGATTGATACGCGAGCATGGCTTTTCCGGCGTTCAAGGCCGCGAGTTGTTGCTGTTGACTTCGTAATATCGTGGCGTTGACAGCGCCAGCAATAACAGGCATGCCACCAGGTCGTTTATCCATACAAGCAATACCTAAAAACAAATTAGCCCAGACAGATATAAGACTCTCCGTTAAAGGCATTCTCTCCAATTGAAATTTCTCGTTAATTCGCTTCGCCGCGTGAAACGGCACTATCTTTCGCATTCCGCTGCCATTCCACAGTTGCATAACAATCTTCGAGTGTTTCGTAAACTTGCAAACTGTGCCTATTTCACCGTCAGAATTTACCAAACCGCCAATTCTTATCCTATTATCCAAACCGCCGATGACAACGAGGGTCGCCATGACTGTCCGTTGAATACAAAGACCATTTTCGCCACCATTTTCATTCATCTGTATATGGAATAGCGAGCTTTCGTTCCAAAGATCCACCGTCAATGCTAATTTTGTGGTAAGAAATTTATTTATAACTTCATTCCATCCAGGAAGAGAATGTAGGAATCTAATCAACCATGTTAGCTCCTCAACTATGGTAGAACTGTACGACGCGGTCAAAGACATCCGGCATTTATTCGAGTGAAGCTCAGAACTGGCAGCGATGTCACACGTAAGAGCCACTTGGCCCAATATCCCAAAGGACTTCTCCAAGAACTGCATCATGTTGCTCAGAACTGTCTCCGTTCCCCACGAAGGTAAAACAGCTGCTAGTAGTTTCGTGATCATAATTTGCTTCTCAAGAGAAGGCTTGGTTTCATCAATAACGATACCCAGAAGAAGATTGAGCCAGGTCTGCGAACTCAAGGACTTACACAAATCTATTGATTTTGCGATCGCTCTCAAAAGACTAAAAGTAGCCCAAGTTTCGTGATGCTGCTTCGCTAGTTGAACATGCGTAGTCAATTCGCTGGATCTATTCGCAGTAGATATTATACCGTGTAGAGTGGAAGTAAGAATCTTGATGGATATGGCGGGTACTTTATCCGCTTCTACACCACAGGAGAGTAAGATTATCCGAAGTAAATTTGTTGACGCCGACTTGAGACACGTGGTCGGATGTAGATCTTCCCCGCGGAAATTGTTCTCCGTTTTATTTCCATCGAGCGAAGAATCGCTGTCGGTCTCGTTGCTATCATCGTCGGGAGGTGTTGGTGGATCAGCAAGCTTTAGATCGTATTTACCTTCCTTACCCATGCGATACGAATTCGTCGCGCCATTGTCCCATTGTACCCTTATCCATCCATCCTCGCCAAGTTCGCCGATGACTCTACCTACGCCTGGTGGTGGACCGTCTTGATCTCCCCATTTCCAATCGGCCCCTCGTACAACCCGAGTGCCAACCTTCATCAACGCCGCCAACTCCATTCCGCTGAGCTGAACAGTCGGTGGCTTGTTTTTTTGAAGAGCATCCTCATAAATTGCCGTGATTTCCGTCTTAACTTTCAACGCCTCACCGTCTCCGTCTTGTCCTTGTCCCTCGCCGTTCTCGCAGAAACTCGCCGATGACGGTCCGATTTGTCTCAATAAAGTCAAGATGCTGGATAACAGACCCGAATTAATCAGTAGCCCGATCTCATTGGCACACTCATGATTAGTCAACATACCAAGGATAGTCAGTAAGAATCTCGCTCTCGGTAATTTTCGTAGCCAAGTATAAGTACCTTGATTCAAGCTGCTCTTCCCACTGACTTTCTGTTTGTTAGGCAGCTCTGCTTGTACGACATACGTTCGTAAGGCTTGTACCGCCCATGAAATCACCTCGGCTTCAGCTAGAATAACTTTGGACTTTTGATATGGCGTCGTTAACTGTATATTATATAAGCAATGCGTGATCCCATCGCTAAGAGATTTATTCTCATAGGTCAAACCGAGCCAACCGTTAAGCAAGGAATATTTCACCGATGGTATTAAATAATCTCTTTTCAATAACTCTCGCATCATAGAGATACCTTGTTCTCGTACACGAGCGCGTTGCATTTGACAGTACATGGCACGGCGCAACGTCTCAACGTCTCCGCCAATGCCGTCGTTGATGACGAACTCGATAATATTTGTCATTAAACCGTTATAATCGACAGTGGTCCACTGCATCGGTCCGCATCGAATCTTCTCAGTCATCTGCATAATTTTGTTCTTTATATCCGATATATCTTCCAGTTTTGCGGAGGACGATGTTGCAGCAGTTAGACCTTCTTTAGAGGAGGACGTCGTATCTCCATCTGGTTTGTTTTTCGTTTTAGCATTTTGTATCGATGCATTCAAAATATCCTCCGGTTTACCACCTCCGCCGGATGAATCTTTATTCTTACGAATATCGGCTAAGATCGTACGAGCAGCTCTCTTGAATCTAGGGATGGTATATAGTAACTTCAGATCCTCGAGGCCTTTAACTTCATAACTCGTCGCAGATCTGACCTCGTATAGAAGAAATTTGCATCTCTCTTGCGCGGGCGCGCAAACTTCCTTGTAACTGCGATTCTGTTGTTGTCTAATTCGCACCAAGTTCCACTTGGTCTGATAAATCGCTCGTACCATGTCAGCCAACTGATTACTCAGTCTCGCGCTATTAACGGTCTTTAATTCTTGTTCTGCTAATGCGAGAGCTTGCTGTCCCAAGCCAAGGTGTTTGATAATTACAGCCATCAAAACGCGACTGATTTCCTCGACTGGATGATCGCCGCAGAAATCAGCATGAGAGAATAGATTGTTAGTCTTGGAGTATCTATCGACTAGTGTTAAGAATGCTCGGACATGGTCGTCAATTTTATGTGCCTCTGCTAATGCATGTATAAATGCGATCGTTCGGTCGTCGTGTTCTTTTTGCTGCTCGTTCTTCGCGTGCACCGGGAGCGGCGGTTCCGTGGGCGAGTTTGCAGCGGTTGACGTATTGCTTCTTGCTTCATCCTTCTCTTCCTCGTATGGATTCGGCGGTTGCAGGACTTGCAGGCCACCTCGCAAGAAATTTGTAGTGAGCCATACACCAGCTTCCTTCTCTGCCGATTGAAGCATCAAGCTTTGCCGCATTCGGTAAGCATGCAAGCCCAGCAAAAATCCTAGGGCTCTTTCCGTGTCTAGCAGGGATGAGCAAACGTCGGTTACCTCGATCGTGACCCGTGCATTTTCATCGGGCTCAGCTTGACAATAATGACCAACGAAGCAGGAGTCCATCATACCCCGCGGTGGCGACAATTGACTGTATGGTACGCCACATTGCGTTACCGTTGAAGTTTCGTCCCGCCCGATGACGTACCGTTGCAGCATTTCATAAGGAGACCAGGAACCATCATTTCTGATATCCTGCACGTCATAAACATTGTTATTCACCACTACCCACAGACCGCCGTCGCGATTGTGATTCTCCAAATCCGCCCACCGTATCAAAGAGGGCTCCTCTTGGATAGGTATCTTATTTCCATGTAGTGGCGCGATGATCCCCGGCCAGGACAAATCGTCCGCTTCATTTTTCTCCATTGTCGGCGCCAGTTTCACGAAATGATCCAATGAGTCCAGGATCGGTGCAATTACATCCATCCAGTTCATGTCAATGAGCAGCATAGAGTAATCTATTTGTAACAATATTAAGCAAGTCACTAATTCAGGAAGTAATACGTTGATTATGTCGCCTTTCAGGACTCCAGCGATGGAGATGAAATCTTTGACAGAACGGCCACCTATTTCAGCAGCCAACGGCAATATTTCGGTCGCATGGTCACAGATTTGCGCAATGTATTTCTTCAATAGCGATTCTGCGCCCATCATTTCCTGATCATGTAGATCTTCCGTGCGTGACTTGCGTGTGATACATTCGTACACTTGCGCGATTAGCAAACGTTGGAAACGCAAAAGAAGATTCAAGCTGGGCGAATTGTCAAATCTTCGAAGATACTCATTCCGATCCACCTGCTGCGAGCCTTGTTGCAATCTAGACTGTGTAATGCACGTACCGTTTCTAATTAATTGCTGTATTAGCTGAAGCAGAGATATAGTTGTGATGTTCTTCCCCGAATTGAAACCGTCTTTCATTCCCTGTCTTGTTTCGACTTTTACTTTAACAGCATTCGATGTGCCCACATCTAGAAAATCCTTCTCGTCCGGCATGTCTGCTATTTCCACTTTAATCGCAGCCTTCAACGCTAACTCCAATCCACCATCCACCATTAGACTAGATACTAATAAATCGGCCATAAACCGTTGTCCACTGTTTATATATATATTCGCTGAACTCGATTGTTCCACATTGTTCGACGTATTTGGCAGAAAACTGGACAGTGTCTTTGCACGTTCGTTAGCCGTTGGCAGCAATATGCTCCAGCCCGTTTGCAGAACTACTTGCGCCGCTTCTTGAATCGTCGCCAATATTCCGGTCGCGCTTGCCAGGTTGACGCAGCGTTGTTTTAAGGAATTTAATAGCGGACTGCTAGTTGCCAGCCCGACGGATTTAGCATCAATATTGTGCGTTAACATAGTATGTAACTGTAATCGGAGCAAGTTCAATGTAGCTACCGCCAGACATTCGCGATCCTGTGTAGGCGGTCGTATTCCCGGTAGGCCCTCGCAGGACTTGGACAGGAGTGTGTCGAGCAGTTGGAAAGTCTCCTCGCATATATCGACGACGAAGGCCACTCTACTAGCTCCGCCTGACCACGCCGACATGCACCAGGCAAAGCTCTGGGTCGGACCTGATGCCAAACCAATAACCGTCTTAGAGGATAATGTTGGACACAATGTAGGCTCAGAAATGATGGGACCTAATGTAGGATCGATTTGACCATAATCGTTTCTACCCCATCCGTAAACAAATTGATCTTCCGTCAGAGCCAATATATGAGTAGTACCTACAGACAGGTCTTTAACTTTTCTATCTCTCAACGATTCGATGACTTTGGGATATCTGACGTGTTCCTCGCTGCCGTGGCCTAGGCGATATGCGTCACCTTTTCCCCACGTGTACACTTCTCCATGAGCTGTCAACGCCGCGGAGAACTGACTACCGCAAAACACTTTTACTACATTGATATCCAGTAGCTTATCGACGATCTTTGGCGTTTTGGATCCGTCCGTGCCTCCCCTACCTAGTTTCCCGTAATCACCGTCTCCCCAAGAGAAGACTATGCCGGACGCGGTCACGCACAAGGTTTGAGAGTCACCGCTACCGCAAGCCACGTGTACGACCGTGTGGCCCTTCAATGTTGTCACTAATGTCGGAGTCATGACATCGTCGAAATTACCATGGCCTAATCTACCATAATTTCCTCTTCCCCAGGTATACAATTCGCCGTTGGCACTTAATGCTGCTGAGTACGTACTACCGCATGCTATAAATATGATGTTCTTTTCTAGAAGTGCTTCAATCAATTTCGGTTCGTCATAGGAAATGGTATCACCGTGTCCAAGTCTACCGCCATCTCCATTGCCCCAGGAATACACACAGCCATCTTGCGTTAACGCTAAGTAATGTTTACCATCTGCGTGAGATGCAATCATCGTGATCGGCTTATCGGAAAAACCGTGCACTCTTTGCGGATATTGAGTTTCGGATCCGTGATACATATTGTAAACATTGCCATTCAACGACAAGATCATTAAAGCTCGTTCAGTGCAGCACAATTGCTTTATACCCAATTCCGCAATTGCATCACAGTAAAAGGGGGTAGAACCATTTCCAAACTTGACACCACCCCAAGCTAATACCTCTTGAAATGTTTGCTTGCCATTTCCATTCCTAGGAAATCCATACTCTGTACTAGCAGGTGGTAAAAGAGGAGCGGCCAATCTGCTTAAATTACACATTATAATAACTGCGGCTTTTCTTAAGTCGACTGATACGGCGTCGTCATCTGGCAATCGTAAATATTTAAGTAGCACTTCGCAGGGACCCGGCGTAACGTTTCTGTCAAGATGTCTGCGAGATTTTGTCGCTGGTATCATATTCAATCGTCGTAATAGTGGAACGAGCGGTGCTGTGCTTCCAGGTGGTGTAACTCGATTGTCTTGATTCTTATTTTTACCACTGAGATGGAGTAATAAAACCACGGAATCCAATAAACTAGAAAGAGTGGCTCTTTGCGCAACCAGTTCCAGTAACAAGCAAAGAGCCGTGTGCTGATCTGACAATGGCACTGGACGCCACGATCGTCCGGTAGTTACTTCTCTAAAAATAAATAACATATATGTCTATTGTATAAGAAATGTATATGAACTGATATAAAAGCAAGATGTATATACCCTGTGACGACTTGTCTTAAGAATTTCGCTGATCTTTCTACAACTTCCAACCAGACTTGAGAAACGTTACTCTCATCAAAGAGAGTCGCCTCCGGTAACGATTGCAACGCTTCCAATGATTCGGTCAATAATTCACTACAAAATTCAACGTCTTCCCCAGATCTCCAAGCCCGCCTTAAGTACGCGAACGAGAAATTGAGGGCCGCGCGTGAACCAACGCGCGCTAATCCTAAGGTCGCCTTTTCGTTAGGTCTCGGCCTGCGATTAACAAAAATTTAAGCATTTATAAGAATAATTTAAAGTGTTATTTCGAACAAAACACACAGAAAATAACGTACTCTGAAGAGGATCAACATATAATTGTATTTCGATACTCTGCATGTAATGTGTGCACGAGAAAACAAATCACTTAGGAAATTTGACCTGTGCTGTATGTAATAGGATTTGCAACATAAATATAACTTATTATAATCATACATGCTACATATACATAATTTTATACTCAACGTTTTTTGTAATTTTCCGATAGACTTTGGTAAATTTGAGGTATCTTTGATCTCTTGTGGTTTATGACGAGACAAAGCGGTGAAGTATCTTCGAGCGACTATCAAGCGTTGCCTCAAACGTGTAGCGGATAATGTGCTATTTGCGACTTCGCAACATAATTTCCGTTGCTCCTTAATCGATAAATCGATACATTCCTTCAAGTCTGTTAAAGCTGAGTAAACGTAATTAAATAGATATCAATAGAAATTTAGTAAAAAAATAAAAATAGTGTTTATTATTTGTGCATACAAGTATATATAAAAATATAATCAATTATTTGCAACACTGATATTTCATGTAAACAATAAAATTCAAATTATTGATAATAAATATAAAATACATATAAAATCCATAAATTAAGTAAAAACGTTTGCTTGTTGTATATTTTAACAGACAAAAAATAATTTAAATAAAAACTCAAATTAGAATTTAAGTAGTTTGAAACGAACAAAACATCATATAAATATATTTACATGGCTGGGGTCCCCAGACCCACGAGTCCATTATCCGCTTGGCAGACATAGACTTTTCGACTATCGCTGTTGTTCTTGCAGTTTCTTCCTCGTCCAGTTTCTGACATGGAGTACAATTACAGCCATGTTGTGGGCCACAAATTCCATCACAGCAAAGACAAGACAACACTCTCATACCACAATAATAATGACCATTTTCACCTGAAAAATATACACAAAAAAGTAATAAAGAATCTTAAAAAAAAAATTAATATTAATATACTGATAGAATTACTGTTTGTTTTCAACATCTTTTTAAATTTTTCTTATTGCCGAAAAAAAATAATGTATTTTTTGGAGACAGACATAAAAACTTAATATAGATTAAATCTATTCCTATATTCCTTTCATTATTTATTTCTTATATATTCTATTTACTTACCTTTCTTTGCTACGATTCCAGCAGCATTGACTAAACCATCACTGAAAGAACCAACAATTTCACCATCTCGTACCATCTCATTCCACAATTCAGCCAGTCCATCGCGATAAAGGAATCGTTGTAGATCAGTCTTCAACCACTTAGCGTCCAATCTTACTTCTGGCCTAACTGTTATATTTAATTGGCTGCTCATCTTGTTTACAATCTTATTCATAAAGACTTCCAATGTATAGCCAGATCCGTTAATATCATACAAATAGATCTTTTTTAGGAGATTCTGTTACAAATAATAGTATCATTTCCTTTGAAAATACTGTTTCCTTTTCTCGCCTCCAATCGCATGACGGTTGTTAATTTATTTCTCCGCGGATCAATAAATAGAAAATATTGTCGCAAGATTGATTAATTTTATTACCTTTTAGGTCCTTTTCTTTCTCTTTCTTTCTCTCTCTTTCTTTCTTTCTTTTTCTCTCTCTCTCTCTCTCTCTCTCTCTCTCTCAAATTCTTAAGCTTGAACTCAACGTTAATTAAAGGAAAAAAAAAGGCAAGACAACATTCCTTCGGACGAATTCTCGAGACTGTCAAACGACTGTTATTCTTGGGCGCAGAATTCGATTACGGGAGAAGGACGAGGTTAGCGATAGCGCACTTTGAGACGGCTCGTCCGAAGTTTCTACCTTCGCCGCCCGTTTCGTCCTCTAGTCCTCGTCTGTCACCATCTGTAAACATCCATCGCTGTCAGTTCACCAATCGTGATTAAAAACTCAACTGAGCACCGTGACATGACGATAACGTTATTTTGACGCGCACACATTCATGCATTCACAAACACACAAAAAGATTTTCATCTGTTCATCCCCGATCCGGATAGTCGATCGAAGGCTCGATTACCTACCGATTATTACGAAACTAGTGTCGCTAATATTCGCGCGATAGCGCGGTAATCGGGCGCGTTCAGCGTGCGACATGTTTACAATGTTTACATGCCGCTCGTCGTGGTCTATCTAATATTTCACACGTGTCAAAGAATACGTACGACCGCGAGATCTTCTTGTTTGCAAGATCTTCCACTTTTCCTGACAGTCCGGACCAGTCCGGACACTCCTCTATCCAAGATCAGCTGTTTTCCTTCAATCACGGTTCCCAATCTCATTTTGCGCTCGCCCCGCGATCACGTGACCACGTTGGCGCGAAAATAACGAGGCTTATAGCGAATTTAGTCACTTGCATTACACTTAGGCTGTATTCCAAAATTTACTGCCAGTTTTACTGAAAATCTATAGTTTATGTTATGTGCAGTATAAATTTTCAGTACTGACAGTAAATTTTGGAACACAGCCGTTGATTAATAGTGAATTTGAAATTTACGTTATACTAGATTAGTACATGCTAAAAACTGCTATGCTTGAAATTAGCAAAGTTAAATGTAAGAACGTAGAAATATTTTAAACAATAAATAATTATAATTATAATATATTTTAACAATATGATAACTTCTCAGTAAACGAAAACAGATTGAAATGAATTGAAATGGATTCAGATTTTCAGAAATATTAATTCACGAATGTTAAAATGAATGTTTTTCATCTGAATGCATTTTTATTCATTTATAGGAATTGCATGGAGCATATCTCTATGCCTTTCAATCTAAAAACAATATTAGCTTTTTTTGTGCAACACACAAACACATTGTGAATACTGCTCAATTCAAAATTTTGAATAAGAAATACAGTTTTTCAATTCAATTGCATCCAATTGAATCTAATTGAATTCAATTGAATCCAATTAAATTCAAAAAAAGTATTCGCTATTTAAAATACGCATTCGGATAGAAAAAAATTTCAATCCATTTTAATCCATTCTCGTAATTTCCCTGGGTAATTTCGTGTCAGTCATCGCGCAATAATCCGCATGTCGTGATAGGCAATTGCGGAATTATGTATTATAGCAGAGAGAAACCTGGTATCAGTACAAAATATTAATCATATTATTACAATGTTTTGTTGTAAGTTCAGAGAGTATAATATGATGCAAATAAAAGCTTTCTTGTCTGTCAGTTCTGCTAAATCTGCAAAAATTAGTTAATGTTTCATGTATATATAAAAAATAATCTGCTTATATAGCTGCTGCTGTGCACCAATTTATCTTTCTTCCTTTTCTCTCCAAGAGGAAAGAAGAGGAAGAAAGATGAACTGATGTAAAGTTCAGCCAAAAAGAACAGGCCTTTATTACGTTAATATAAAGCAATATGGCAGCTATCATGTAAAACACATGATTGGTGATTCCATATATCAGCTGTGCAAGTCAAAGAGTGACTGCCTTTCGTACACATTGCTTTCGATTAAAATTTTATAGGTTAAATTCTACATTGAATGTCACAAAATATTACGCTGTCCGAAGTGAAGGTACAAAATAAAATTCCACAGTGAGCGTCTAGCTACCAAATATATTTGAAATATGTTCAGTGGCATAAAATATTCGCTGAAATACAGTCCAAATAAATTTGGTAAGAAATTTATTCATGCCAATGATATTCCAATTTGAAAGAAAATTATTGCTATTAAATTGTAATAAATTTAATATTCTATCTATGATATATTAAAAAAAAATCAATATGAAGCTTTGATTAATTGTCGATGTAATTTTAGGTTGTCAATTACTGGCATGCTTCTCGACAAAAATAACACTTAAAAGTAATCTAACGAAGACAGAATGCACACGAGGTACTCACCCACATGCGTGTGGACAACCGACATCAACAACGCATCCGCACTTGATAAAGCCTGGCGAGGTACTACCAGGTATATCACTTCAGGAACTTAACAGAAGACGTTCCAAATTAGTAGAGTGTGTCACATTAATGACAAATGCCAAGAACGTACACAAACAACAAATAATTGTCATACCTGCGTCGTCCAAGGTTTACATGTCTGACAAGATACCATACGTCTTTCGGCAAAATACAGACTTTCTATACTTCTCCGGGTGTCAGGAGCCTGATAGTATTTTAGTTCTTACGTGTAGAGAAGATAAATCGTCTTATACTTTATTTGTGAGAACGAGAGATGAACATTCAGAATTATGGGATGGTCCAAGAACTGGCGTTGAAATGGCGACAGAAATGTTTGGCACAGATTACAGTCTGCCAGTTACAGAATTTGAACAATTCTTAGCAGCACTCATACAAGAAGACAAAGGCAGCATTATATGGTATGATCATACGGATGTTGTTCAACCGATTTTGCATAAGAAGCTGTGTCAATTAATTAAATTGACGGACAATCAAATATTTGCTTCTCCCAAGATTTTGTTTCATCAAATTCGCTTGATCAAGAGCGCCTGTGAAATCGATTTAATGCGGAACAGCTGCAGAATTGCCTCTGATGCTATTGTAAAAACAATCCAATCTTCAAAACCAGGGATGAGCGAGCATCAGTTATTCACTACTGTAGATTATGAATGTCGTATGCATGGGGCGGAATACTTGGCGTATCCTCCTGTCGTAGCTGCGGGCAGGAATGCAAATGTAATACATTATATCAATAATAATCAAATTATACAAAGCGGTGATTTAGTTTTGATGGATGCAGGTTTGTATTGAGATGTGTAGAATTATAGGTTCTTTTAGCTGAACTTCTTGCACCGTTCATCTTTTCTCTTTTTTTTTCCATAACATGGATTCAAGAAATTCAGCTGAAAAGAATGGATCTTTTGAATGGACCTTAGTACATAATCGAAACTTTCTTGTACTTCTATCCACTTACAGGTTGCGAGTATCACGGATATTCATCTGATATAACGCGGACGTGGCCAATTAGCGGCAAATTTACGCCGGAACAAAAAGTTCTTTATGAAATAGTACTCGATGTGCAAAAAAACTTGATAAAGAGCCTGAAGGAAATGCCATCGTTGGATAATGCATTCCGTCATATGTGTTTTCTTCTGGGAGAACGGTTGCAAGAAATTAACGTGATACCGAAGAATATAGAAGAAAGTAAATTATTAGCAGCTGCATATGCGTACTGTCCACATCATGTCAGTCATTATCTTGGAATGGATGTGCACGACACAGGAAAAATATCCAGAAGCGTAAGGATACAGCCTGGAATGATAATAACAATGGAACCTGGTATTTGAATGCTTTATATTTTTCTTAAAGACAAAGAACTATTTGTAAATTAAATAAATTAATTTATATTTTTTTTCATTACTTTAGGTGTGTACATAAATCCGAAGACTCCTTACGCACCGTCACACTTCCATGGTTTAGGTATACGTATAGAAGACGATATTTTAATAACAGAAAATGGTCCAGAAATCTTGACGAAAAACTGTCCAAAGGAGGTAGCGGAAATCGAAGCTCTAACAAGTTAAAAGTCAAGAAGTCAATTTAATACTCAGTGTACATAGTAAAACAATATGCTTCTATTTTTTATTTACATGTATATAAAAAAAGTATAAGTATATGCGTGTAAATACGCAGACAATTGCATTAATTGTATATGAAAATAAGGGAGTCTTCGCTTTCATATATAATCTAGATATATTTTTTATACGTATATAAAATGATTGGCTTTTTTATATTCTTCCAAATCCGACTTTCACTTGCTGTAACGTATTTATTTCGTAGATGAATATGTCGAAGAATAGCTTTGTATAACATGTTTATATACACATATATGTGCCTGTGTATTATAAAGTTATATATTGTTTTATTTAATAAAGATAATTCAAAATAATATAATTATATAATAGAGACTTTCAATACTTGGCACTTTTTTTATTTTAGATAACATACATTTTATAAATTCATACAAAGAAAATTTCTTATATTATTCGAAAATTTGTTTAAGTGGAAATAGACGAATATTACATACTTGAAACCAGTAAAGTATTACTAGAATCAATAACAGTAGAGTATATACGAAAAGAGTTAACGCGATCATTGGTACAAAAATATTCAGATCGTATCACAATCTATGGCACAATCACACTGTTATTTTAATGAGATAAGTATTTCGATCCACATGAGTGGGCAAATACGTATGAAGAAAAAAAAATCGCTTTCTACAAAACAACAGTAGCATTCAAAATGGATTAATACATTAAAATATGTGTAAACATGTATTTTTCACGATTCTTTTCACAACAGTTCTTTTC
Source organism: Acromyrmex echinatior (assembly GCF_024713525.1). Taxonomy (NCBI): domain Eukaryota; kingdom Metazoa; phylum Arthropoda; class Insecta; order Hymenoptera; family Formicidae; genus Acromyrmex; species Acromyrmex echinatior. Next base: position 4,310,531 of record NC_141859.1, on the reverse strand, counting down.
ACGATTATATTATAAAGTATCCACGAGACTCTTGAAAAAGCAATGAATTGCTATTTATTGTTTCGTTAGCCGGACCACTGCTCACAACGTAATTCAATGTCGGCTTGTTTTAAATTTATGAAGTTGGAGAGTTGCTTCGCTCGCAAACGAGCCCAAACCAAGTGATTCTGCATCGCATGAATTTGCGCCGCCGCGAGTGCAGCTGCTTCTGGATGTATGACTGTCGTACAGCCAAGTCCTGTAAATATAATTTAACTTTATATTTCAGAAGACAAATTCAATTACTATGCAAATTATATAGAATACCTGAAGGAACATCAAGCGAGGACCATACGCTTCGTTCAATATTGTCCGATTTCAAAGGTGGGCAATTTATAACAGGCAAGACCGTATTGCCGGAGAGTACTGGACCCAAACCATTGCTGCGACCGGCTACCGCTATCAGTACCACCTACAAAAAAAGAAATAAGAAGCTTGTGATAAATGGAAATAAATAATCTTTTTATAGCTATCATTTTCTTTATCGTAACAAGTTTTGTGATTAAAACATAACAGGATAACGCAGATCGCTTCGACGGGTCAGTATAAAAGTTTTTGATACAGTCATCCTAGCACGTTTGATATCACAAATTAGTGACCAATGTTGTAATGATAAATATTACGATAAAATTGCACAATATTATGCTGCTGCAAATTGTTGCTATCATCAGCATTGTGTAATTAAAAAAGATATTTAAATGACTTGTATGTCTCTAGTAATATTTTTATGATTACCAATAATAATTATTAATCATATATAAGCATTTTCGTAATTTTGACAACGATTCAGCAAAAAGTAATATTCAACGAAAATCTACATTTCACCTAATCTATATTAAAAGTTTATTATAATGAGCTGTGAAAAGATGAAATTTCAAACTTACATTTTCTCCGCTGCTTTCATATTCAGCAAGAATATTTAGAGTTTCCTCAGTACCCTTATGAGCACTGCAGACTCGAAATTGAGGTTTTAGACCTAATGCTGTAGCATGCTTTGCAATTTCTCGGCAATGTCCCTTGTCGGATAGTGAGCCCATAAGTATAACAACTAATGGAGTGGATGCTTCAATAACATAATCCAACTGCTCTTCTACCCATTTAAAGTTACACTTTACGGTCTCCAAACTTTGTTGTGTTACATTGGATAGATCTCTGTATACCTAATAAACAGGTATAATAAAGTTTTGACAATTACAGCTATATAATTTTGACGAAAATATCTCAAACTATCAAGAAAAAATCTTACCTGCTTATCTTTCATCTGTTTCTTATCTCCAGAAGGCCAGAGTCTCCAGGAATCACTGTCGATAATATCAGCTAGCAAAATTTCTCCATCTGAATCCACACCGAATTCTATCTTCATATCTATCAGCGAACTATTACGTACTGTCCAAGCTCTCTCAAGAATCTCAAAAATGACAACAGTAGTGCGTTTCATAATATCTACTTCATCCTTCGTTATCTTTCTGCCGCCCAATTGGAAACCCGCGGAAATAATTTGCTCATCAGACCATTGTGGATCATGATTAGCATCATCCTTAAAGAACGTTTCCTGCAAAGGTGGATTGAATCTATAGCCCTCAGGTACCCCTGAAACAATTGTACATAAATATCGTGCATTCTAACATTTTCTTCTTAATTCTGTTAATTCCAAGAGAAAGATATTGATGTTCACATACATACCGGGATGTCTTTTTAGAAAACTACCAGTTGCCTGTCTTCTAGTAACCCATTCAATTGGTATCATGTCACATTTTTTTGCTATGAAAGACTTTGGACCGGCGGATTTGACATAAGCTGTCTTGATACCAGCTTGATTGAGCAACCCAAAGACCTTTATGGTAGTAGATGTGCTAATCGTCGCTTTGCCTTCTAATGCATGAGACTTTAAGCCGTCGCCAGCGGTAATGCGGTCCTTACTTTCCAGCAAACATAAGGTAGGATCATTTAGAAGTTCATAAACCTTCTTCGTCTTACCCTCGTTGATAACTTTTCCAAGTTTATAATCTATAAAAAATAGAAGAGAGAAAATTATCTTTTAATATTAATTGGTACGAAACAAATCTCTTTTTATTTTATAACAAATACAGAAAACAAGTCGATCTTTTCTCTCCTTTGAGTGAATGTTCCGAGATTGTATGTAAATGTATTATTTTCACCGATAGCCCCTTAATTAATTATACCATTCTTATACAAATGTCCATTGATTAATTTTTCAGATACATAGTTAAAATTAAGCTGTAATAATATTTGCTGTAAACTACATTAAGCACAGATATGTTAGAGCACTTGTATGAAACACCGGCCAGTGTACGAACAATGCATTATCGACCACCTGCAGCTCTGGCAAAACCTGTTTATTCCTTTATGTTTTCTTTCAGTAAGATTGCTTCGAATTATTCAGACATAAACATCACGAGATTCACGTCCATGATTAATATCACGTGTCCGAAAATCGTTATACTTGTCTATGCTTCTATTGAATATAAGTGGAAAAATTAATCAAATTAATGCTTCTAACGGACTTACTAGCCATCTTTGCAACTGCTCGTCTACTATTGGAATGAATGTAAGTCGCTTGATTTCACATACATTTCTTTAGCAGTCCCCAGTGTCCCCACTATGATCTTCGTCTGCCTGATTTCCGATTGGCTCAGAGCTTCTCTGTTACGACAACATGATATCAACAACGAAAAATCATACGAATAATATTTTTCTCATTGTACACATCGGAATAAGTTATTTCTCTTGCGTGTTATAACTCATATATTTTATCGAGTAGATTTACGAAACACATTCTAGAAAGTTCACTGTGGATTAATAGATAGTCGAGTCTTAGATTAATTATCACAATACTCCTCTCCATTGGAAGTATAAGATATATATAAATTAAATTATATATTGTAAATAATTATATTTTGTAATTGTATTATTAATAATTATAATTGTAATATTAATTACAATTATCTTTAATTGAAAGTTTTTACTTAACTTTTAATTAAATTTAATCATAAGTAATTACAAAATAATTAAAAAAAGACAAATAAACAGTGGAGCTCCAAAAATAAATCGAAAAGAAAAATAAATTACCAATGTGAACTGTCGCGTTATTAATGTTATTAATGTTTATAATTAATATAAAAATAAATCAATTTAGCTGTAAAATTCACAAACGTTTTGACTCTGAGTTTAAATCCTCTTCGGTACGTTTAAATAATTACGGAAAAGCAAACATAATATGGTTCGAATTCTCTTTCATAATGGTTAAATTGAACATCCAAATTAAAGATAATCAACGATGCAAGGTCAAAAGATAAAAAATGTTGACTGTCATTATGGATTAAGAATAAAAAATATCGTAGGAAAAGTTCGAACGTTAAGAATATGATGAACTCAAAGTAGATCTTTTAATATATTAATATTATGCACTGCATAATATTAATATATTAAAATAATCGCAGCGGCTCATAATTTGTTTTCTTTTAAATAATTTAAATAATTTTAATATAAATAATACAATTCTAAAAATAATTATAAACTATTTTTTTTATCCACAAGTTAGGAACGAGTATATATCGATAGTATATATTGCTACATCGTGTCAATTGTACTGATATAGAATTACGTAATAGAAATAATTCCATAATGGTCAAGTTCGATAAAACTGGACTGCGACATTTTCACTGACTAATCTTTCGAGAATATCAAAATCTCGTCGATTGCCACGAGAATAAAAGAGATCATTGAGGAGTTTTCCACTTTCGGAACTTTACAAAATTCAAACAAGATTACGTCGCAATTACACGTCCGTTCGAGGTCATGCTAATGTGTTACCAGCAATAAGAGGCGGCTAATTTCTATAATTACATGGCAAATGACGTAAACATCATTAACTTAAGGATGTATATATTACATCTCAAAACAAAAATTCATACAAAAATTTTAAATTATTTTATTATTATATATGATTAATTATAGGCATCAATAACTGCAACAGCTTATATTGACAATTTGTTTCTGTTTTGATTAATTTTTGGAGTTTTAATTACTGTTTATTTGTAATTTTAAATTATTTATATAATTACTTTTTAAAACTCAATTATGTCTAACACGTTATTAGTATATCCGTGTAAAATTTGGACACGATTCTCTTATTGGTTTAAAAGTTGTTTAATTTTGTTAGTCTTGATTCCGATGTAAATTCGCGTTTTGTAATAATTATTTGCAAATTGAGCAAGTCGTAGCATTACAAATTAAATCAATTTTTATATATACTAATAAAACTTTAATAAATTCATGCAAAAGTTTATTTGAATCTATCTATTTATTTAAAAATTATTTACTTACAACTGCAAAATATATATTTCGCTGCATAAAGCCATTATAAATCCCAAATTATTTGTTTTGTTTGTTACAATTGGTAATTTCAAAGCGTACAATCTCGGAGCGTATTTATGATAAAAATTTGTCAATTAATTTATAGCTGAAATTAGCATTTTTTTGCTGGGACTTAGCTAATATTGTACAGCTAATATCGCAACGTCTTTAAGTGCTCTATTCTTGATCGATCCTGCGTTTAACATGATCCATGCCAATTCTTCCGACGTCTGTCGTCATAAACGAGAGAAAGAAAGAGAAAGAAAGAGACAGAAAAAGAGAGAAAGAAAGAGATATTGTCTCTTTGAGAAACAGTCCATTCGTCTCTTGAATCGACGCGGCGTTGCACTCACATCCTCCCGCATCGTCCCTCTTCTTCGAGAAGGAAGAGATAATGGTCGCACCGATCAAGCGGAGCGAGCCCCTCCGGCAGGCAGTGGGCTTCCTCATTGGCTGTCACTAGATACCCCCCCGTCATTTCAATTTGTGGCTTGTGGTTCGAAATACGAAGCACACGTTTCATATGAACCAGACGTGTTCCCAAAGCGGGACGAGAAGTACGAGAACGTTTTCGGCGTCTCTGCACGCACACGGCACACGTGAGGTACGTGTATCGCTTCCTCATACGTCCGGACCTCCATCAGGATCTTCGCGAACCAAGCGTGATTTGCACATTACTTATTTGCGTCTGTTTTCATTATTCCATAACTCGAAAAGCCAAACAAGTAGTTTCCTTTCTGTGATCTTCGTGGAATCTTCATAAAGTGAGAACTCATAGATAAGAAAGAAAGCCAATCGTGTGTCCAATGTGCGATCCTTCGTCCGCAGCATCCGTCGCAAATTTGGCTGATCTATGCTCTTTAGTTCTCTTCATTACGTTATTTCGTGTCACGTGTTAATTCATTGAGATTGCACGAGTCTGATAATGTGAATTTATATCCAATATGAAAATAATGAGTTGATTTAATAAAAAACTTATTATTCTTTAAGATATATGAATTCTTTATATTTGTACACTAAGGAAAAAAAATTTAAACCTACTTTCACAACTCACGGTTAATTCTTAACCGAGGTTCAACGTATTTCTCATCTATTTTTAATTTTAGAATTGGAAAGAAGTAATAAATTGAACTTCGGTTAAGAATTAACTGTAGGTCTGTTCCTTTTAGCTAAAGGTCTTGCACAGTTCATCTTTTCTTTTTTTCTTTCCAACATAGAAAGAAAAAGAAGAAAGAAGATGAAGTTCAGCTAAAAAGAACAGGTCACATGAATTGTGAAACTGGGCCTTAGTGTCTTCAGCAAAATTGTTTTAGTAGAAATATTTTTTAAAAGCAACCAAATATTTTGTTTATATAACACAAATTTAGTTACTTTTGCAATAATTGTTTTGCTTTGTAAAAATAACAAAAATATTTATTTATACCAACTAAACAATAATAAATTAATTCGCATAATTTAATAGTTTTATTTGATATTTTTTACTAAAAAATTGTTTTAATTTTCAAAAATTTTAGTTCAAAGAACAAAACATTTTTTCTAGTGTAATTTGTCCTTGATAGATGACAAAGAAATTTACGCTTGATTTTTGTAATTTTTCAGTTTTATGAATAATGAAAATAATATTTTGTGTTTCGACGCTCAGGAAAAACGATCTCCATGGGTTATTATAGTCTGTCTTTTGTTATAGGTCTGCACTAGACTACATTGAAACTCTTTCTTGTTTTCACCAAACATATATACCTATTTCACTTTAAGTTCCAAAAGTGTATACTAGTTCAGCCATAGAAAAAACAGGTCTTATGTATTCGTTGCGTATAACTTCTTCTCAATATATAAGTCTTATTTTTTATCGGAGTAGCGCAAACTTTCAGAGCGAGGAATTAAGAGAAATATATGGGCAACTCGAACCGAACTTGAATTAACTTAATCATTAATTATTAATTAAGTATTTAATTCAAGTTATTAAGCAACGTCTGCATTTTATTTTCTAATTATGTTTTGTTAATACGCGAATAGAATTATTAAATTATTTACTAGAATTATGAAATTTTTGTTTATTGTATCGAAAATAAGATTAAGAACACAAGGAATTATATATTAGAGATTTTATTTTAAGCAATTCGAGTTAACTGCCGATTAAATTAATCGGGATTAAATTAATCGAAATCGTTCCGTACAAAAAATTATTGCGTTTGAACATTTTTTATTGCGTTCTGCGCTCTGTTCTGCTAGATTTCATATCTTCGCACATATCATTTTAAATTTGTCAACAGTTTCTTAACTGATTCATGATAAATATAAATATATTGACAGTAAAGTTGTGGATCTCATGTATATAATATAAAATATTTTTATGCATTTCGGTTTCGTATTTTTTAAAATTCTTTTATTCATATTCTTGCTTATTTTAGTTCAAATAAATCGACGCAACTGTAAATTCAATGATTAGCGATAGAAAAGCATTCTCTCTGACAGATGAATATATAATACATTTTAATTCAGTCTTGCCCTTAGTAATTTATTCGTAAGAAAAATCTATATTTCTCTTTCATGATTGGAAAACAAAACACTTATTATTGTAATCCCTATCAGTATTAATATCTTTAGAAATCTTAGATCGTAAGTTAATATATGTTATAATTTTTCCTTAAAATTATTACTTCAAATTATATTTCTTTAGATTTAGATAACATATAATAATAAAAGTATCATCCATTTGACTTGTTTCATCAAAATTAATATTTAAAATAATTCGATTTTTCTTTTCTAATAAATAAGTTACATGAGTTTATCTTTTATATTTGTTCTTGCGAGTTTTGTCTAGCTTTGAAAACCAATATCGAACTACAGAATAAGTAAATAAAAAAAAAATAAATAAAAAAGATAAATAAAAAAAAAGATAACATTACTTTCGTATCTATATGTAGTTTGTAACTGACACGGGAGAACTATCTTATTGCAGAAAAATATGATGCAATTTCTCGCGTGATGTGAAAGAATCGATTTGTTGTAAACAAATATAACTGTTCTATATTATGACATTTGTGATGTCAGTACGATGTAAAATGATGAAATCAGTTGCGAAATGCAGTTTGCGCAAATGTGAATGATGAGAAAACATAGTTGTAGCATTGAACAAACGTAAGATATGTGGATTCTATCAATCCGCTGGGGGTCAATAGTTTACAAGGGCAATGCAGATAATACAAAGAGGAATTACGAAAGGATCTACTCTCTTTTTAGGCACTTTAATAGGATATACAATTTATAATACATAATTTATCTAATATATATCTACATGAAAAACCTTTATAAAGCAAATATAATATATTAAGTTTCAATGGAAGAGTATATATTTAAATCTAGAGAAAAATTTAAATTTTATTACATTATAATTATTAAAACTTATTAATTGTACAATGTGAGAAACACATAATAATTCAATATTGATAAGAGCGTATTTATGATCATTTCATGTTTTTTATGACTTTTTAATCCAATCTATTTGTCTTAATTATCTTAATTACTACTGCTAAACTTAACATATTTTGTTTGTGACAGATCGCAATGGAAACATTTCACGATAAAGATAGCGAACATTGTGTTGAAGCAATGTCTCGTCTTTCCATGGAGGAATCAGAATGTACGAAACCACGAAGCAAAGGTGAAACCAGGGGACAAGGATCTACTGGTCTTACACACGAATGCGGTGTTTTCGGATGTATAGCTGCAGGGGACTGGCCATCACAAATTGATGTTGCTCAAGTTATTTGTTTAGGTAAGTTCACATTGTGTGTGATAGAAATTAACTGAAATAAAAACGTATATAAAAATGTATATACAATAAGAGAGAAAAAAATACGAAACAAAAGACGAAACAATATGTTATTTTCACTCAATCAGGTTTAGTGGCGTTGCAACATAGGGGACAAGAAAGCGCTGGAATCGTAACAAGTGAGGGTGTCTGCTCCAAGTCATTCCATGTTCATAAGGGTATGGGAATGATCAATAATATTTTCACCGACGAGATTATGAGAAAACTCAAAGGAAATCTTGGAATTGGTCATACCAGATACAGTACAAGTGCAGCCAGTGAAGAAGTCAATTGTCAGCCATTTGTTGTACACACTGCGCACGGAGCACTGGCAGTTGGACATAATGGAGAATTAGTCAATACAGAGTCTCTTCGAAAAATGGTAATACGAAAGAAAAATTTACGTTAACAATCCTTGTCGATCGAATCTGAATTCCGTTTTGAATGTGTTTACTCATATGTATGTTCAGGTATTAGGTCGAGGCGTTGGTTTATCAACGCATTCGGACTCGGAGCTTATAACACAAGCACTCTGTTTGAATCCGCCGGAAGGTGAAGTTAATGGACCAGATTGGCCTGCACGTATCAAACACCTTATGCAATTGGCACCGCTGTCATACTCCTTAGTCATAATGCAGAGGGACAAAATTTATGGCGTAAGAGATCCTTACGGAAATCGACCTCTTTGTTTAGGGAAAATTGTACCAATTGGCAATTTAGGTACAATGTATTGAAATATCAATAAAAGTGTATGTCTATTTTAATGATTCTTTAATACTAATGCAAAATAATAACATGAATCGCAGCAAGTAACGAGTCCGATGACGATGACGATGAAGCAGAAGGCTGGGTAATTTCGTCGGAATCTTGCGGATTCTTAAGTATCGGCGCAAGATATGTTCGCGAAGTATTTCCTGGCGAAATTGTGGAACTGACTAGAGAGGGTATTAAAACTATAGAGATAGTGGAAAGGCCAAATAAAAAACCACAGGCATTTTGTATTTTTGAATATGTCTACTTCGCTAGAAGCGACAGCATTTTTGAAGGTATGTAAATAAGAATGACAATATAGCGCAATAGAGAGATTGAGAGACATGTTTAATTATGTATCATTATTTGTAATATAGGTCAAATGGTATATTCCGTTCGTATGCAATGTGGACGAGTGCTAGCGATAGAATCCCCGGTTGAAGCAGATATAGTTAGTTCTGTACCAGAATCAGGAACTGCAGCGGCACACGGATATGCCAGACAAGTAAATGCAAATAAAATCAGCAGCATAATTGCCGCAAATATAAAAACGTGCAATTTATCTAAATAATACTTTTTTCTTTTAATGTTATAGTCTAAGATACCTTTCGCTGAAGTGCTGTGCAAAAACAGATACGTAGGTAGAACATTTATTCAACCCAGCACGCGACTGAGACAGCTCGGAGTTGCCAAGAAATTCGGAGCTTTGTCAGAGAATGTAAAAGGAAAAAAAATAGTTCTCATTGATGACTCTATCGTGCGGGGAAATACAATCGGCCCCATCATTAAATTGTTAAGGGATGCAGGCGCTAAGGAGGTAAGTTTTTTTAATATCTTTTCTATTTATATTTATTAGTATATTCATCATGTCACATTTATAGGTTCATATCAGAATAGCCTCGCCACCGCTGAAATATCCGTGTTACATGGGCATCAACATTCCAACGAGAGAAGAACTTATCGCGAATAAGCTTGACAGTGTAAAATTGGCCAAACACGTGGGAGCAGACAGTTTAACGTACCTTTCAGTCGAGGGGCTTGTCGAGGCGGTCAGATATCGCATGGACAATCGCGAAAGTAATTACATCGGTCACTGTACTGCCTGCCTAACGGGAGAGTATCCAGACGAATTACCTGGTGATCTCGACTGGTAAAGACGCATGATTTTTTTCTAAAATCAAACAAAACTCAGGTTTTTGAAATAAAATAACGAATACGTAGCATTCTGCAATGTACGATTTAACAAAGTGTTATATTATTTCTTCATTAATACACAGGTGTGAATTCGCACCATTTTTACAGCTATAAAATTAATTCTAAAATGAATACTTTAATGCTGTTATCTGCTTGTAAAAAAAATTGGGGTTATCACCGCAATTTTATGCACAAATACCTTTAGTATCCTTCAAATAGGCAATAAAATTATCCATTTTTAACATTGGATAAAAAATAAGTCTTGAGAAATTTGAAAAAATAATACATCTTAAAGTGAGTTTTAATAAATTTTTTACTAATATAATGTTTTTCGATATTACATCAAACAAAGTTCCTTGCCTTTTTTCTTTAAATTTTTGAAATTAATGAAAAAATTTGAAAAAACATCAAAAGCTTTATTATAAGCGGAGTTATGAACCGCCGAAGTTGCACAATGCAGATTCACATATGCTACATAAAGGTCACGGAAAATGTATGTAAACAAAAGAATTATTATAGAATAGATGTATTCGCGTATCTAAATATTACATAAAATATTAAATATAATGATCGAAAAGATTTTAGACAATGCGTTTGAATTTTTATAACAGATATATTATATAAAGTACGTAAATAAGGATGAATAAGATTATTTTCTATTTTTTATTAGGATTTTTAATAGAAAATGTCTGTACTTTTTGGATTCAATTCAGTATTTTTAACTACATATTATTTCATATGAAAAATGTGTATTACGTACAAAAAAAATTACAAATAAAATGATATGTGAAATGTTTTTTTTAGTTTATATTTTCTATGTTCAAAGTAAACATGTGTCAAATAATATTATTTCTTATAATTATATATGTATACTAAATATACATAAGATATATTTAAAATTGAATTGATTGTGAAATGTAAAAACAAAATTGAAAAATAAAACATTCTATTATTAAATTAAACAAAATTAGCGATGTAGCAAAAAATTAATATTTAATTTACATTCTTACATATAAGTAAAATTATAATTGCTTCTTCCAATGATAGTTCAATATTCAAAGCACTGATGTTACTGCACTAGTTTTATGTTATTAATATACTCATGCTAAGAACGTTAATCTCTCTAAATATTAAAATTTTTAATTAGAATTTTAAAAATTACATTTTACTTTCTCATGTTTCTTCTGATTTTTCTTTGGTTTTTTGTACGACGAGGTTTTCCTCATCAGACTCTGAATCCAATGCAATACCTTTGGATTTTTTCTCTTCTCTAATTTTCTGTTTTTCCAAGAATATGCTTAATTCTTCTAGTTTCTCATCACGTACTTTATTCCAGAACTGCATAGCTAAAACAAATTGCTTTCATGTTAAATAAAATGTATGCAGACTGAAAAAATTCGTTCTATTACCTTCCTCTTGATACTTTGGAGGCACACCAGCTTGTGCTAACATTTCTTCATTCGGAATACAACTTTCATGTTCGGCATCACCGAGGACCTCAACTCTTGGCTTTGTAAACACTCTCTGCATCTTAAGTAACTTTCTCGTTTTAGCAGAATATTTTAAAGTCGGCACTTTATCGAATACCTCATCGTCCACCTTTGGATTGTCATCTTTCTCAAAGAACATATAAGTGCCTACAGCGTCTTCATAAGTGCCCTCATAAAACTAAAAATATAAAACGATTAAAATTCATTTTTTAGTTGATTGTGGTTGAATTTAACTTGGTGATGAGAACTGGGAGGGCATGTAATAGAAATACTTCTATTTAAAACACGGTTTTTGCAATATAAGAGTATTTTATATTTTGTACTTCAGCAGAATAATATATGAAAGTATGTATATTTTAAAATCAAGAGATTGAAAGTTTTATCTATCTTGTAATTTAATAATAAAATTGATTGTCAATCTTAGTATTCAAAATACAAAATACTTTTATATGCTCCTATGAAATACAAAATACAAAATATTTTCATGGGCTCTGTTGAAATACAAAACACAAAATATAATTGTCTTACAACTACTCTTTCTCAAATATAAGTATTTTAAAATAAATAAATAGATAAACAGGTTAAAATTAGAAGCCTGATATAGATAAATAATTTAAAATAATTTCTTATTACATAAATTAATAACAGAATGTTTCAACTTTACTTAGTCATCTCCAGTTGCTAATAATAAAAATATTTCAAATATATGTCCAGTTGGTCATAATGTAAAAATTATATTTTTCTAGCTATAGTTAATCGTTAAGCTAATGATTTTTTTTTAATAACTTTTAAAGTTACCGCAGCAAAACCATTGATTTATGTCTATTTCCACCAATGTAGATTGACTTTAATCTCGGTTCAACTTACTCTTTATCTTTTTCTAATCTTTAGAACGAAGAGGAAGTTGAACCAACATTAAAGTTAATCTACATTGGTGGAAATAGGCATTAGTGATTAATAAAGAAAAACAAAATTATCAAGTGAGGTTAGGTTTAGACCTAATCTCACTTAATAATTTTGTTTTTCTAGTTATTTGTTACCACTGATGTCTATGAACAGAATCATGAGTTGTTTAGCAACTAACTATTGATTAGTGAATTGACTCTCAGCTGCTTTCCTTCTCTCTCATCTTACATTACAATTCCTTATATTCCATATTAATTAAATATAAGCTCTTAATCAAACAAGAATCCTGTTTTTCCTTTCGGAGAAAACATAATATATTATTAATTACTAAACTAATGGTTTTGTCTAAACTAGATAATGAAAAACTAGATCTAAACAGGAAATAAATATGAGTACATTCAGGATGCGTTTATAACAATATTATTGTGCATTTAACATGTAATTGACATTACATATATTACAGAATTTTAGAAACAAAAGTGCGTATTTATTAATAAAAGCGCATTCTAAAAACAAGCTACAAAGTTTAAATATGATTTATACTTCGTTTTTCACTTATTAAATTCTACAAATAGTAAAATACAGCATACCCGTCCATTAATTTCCATTATAGGATGTTCAGTATCTATTCCAATCATATCCAATTGAAGATCTTTATTATTGAACATTTCGTTACCGGTAAGCCCCTCAAATTCTACATATACGAGCATTTCTTCTTCATTTTCAGATAACTCACCATCCGACTCCATCTTTCTTATGAGTTGTTATGAATTATTATTTGTTATTATTTAAATTCACAAATACATTTCAGGCAATGACATCTAACATATCTAGATTACATTCCACTTGACGGCCTTGAAATTTAAAGCTTAAAGGTACATTTTCACGAGCTGCTCTAATTGGTCGTTTCAGCATAATATTCTAACCTTAACGCGTTTCTAACCTAATGTGTACATACATAAACACGTTGTGTTCAATTGTACCGAAAATAATTATTAAAAATGAGGTATGCAATCCCATTTTGTAATAATTCGATAACAAGGCTATGTAATGAATGCATTTCCTCGAAATAGCAAACATCGTGCTCTATGTGTCAAAATGTTAGCGAAAGGTATTGGGGAAATGGCATGAAAAATTGGACGCCTGCAAAAAATTCTTATCTCTGTGAAGTGAAGCATTATTTATTATAAATTTATTATTAAAAAATTAATATTTGACATTTAAAATAAACGTTGACATAAAAAGGCATCTTTAAACATGTACGTAGTATTTTGTTTTGTATGGCGTACGCAGTATTTTGTCCAGTATATAATCTGCGCTGATTCGCGGATGTTAAACATAAACGTAGTGACGACGATGACGTGTTCATAGCGTACCACGTGTAGGACATACATTTGACACGTCGCCTGCTACTCTGCGTTGTGCCACCAGCCTGCGTTCGAATCGCTTGACGAGTAGTACGTTAGTATATATTTTGATGCCACGTTGCTGTTGATTCTCGCACAAAGAGGTGATCAGAAGAAGAAAGAAGCAAACGAGTTGTCTTCCGAGTGTCCCGTTCATGCGTCTCAACTTGTAAATAATAATCTGTATTTTACGAAAGCACTGTTTCTACAACGCAAGCACCGTTGAAGTATTTCGAGCGCGAGTGGAATTTTTGAACGAATCTCTCAGTATCCTTTTGGATTGTCGATAAGAATAGTTTGATCATGGTGAGTATAATTAATTTGAATAATAATTTTGGAATTTCTAACGAAGATTGACACGTGTTCTTATTTCTTGGAAAAAGCCTGCTGCACCTAGCGCTACTTCCGTGGGATCTGTTGGACGATCGCCCAGCAAAGCCATAGCGCCAAGAACAGGTGGTAGTGGTACAGTAAGACAGAGGAAAACCACCGTAACCTCCTCCGCCAGGAACAGGAATACCGGTACAAGCTCTGGTGGCATGTGGAGGTTCTACACCGACGACTCTCCTGGCATCAAAGTGTAAGTATAGATCAGCTGATTAAGAGCCAACGTAAGTCAATGTAATGCTATTGATACTTTGATTGGTCACTTAGTAAAATTTGTTTTAAATTAATAAATTAAACGCTTCAAAGTATTTATCTGTTATACTATCATTTGCTATAATACTGATAATTCTCTATTACAATATTAATTTGCCTTCACATGATATGTCTTAAGTAGTGTTTTAATAAATATTGAAATTGTTTTGTTGTAGGGGACCAGTGCCAGTGCTAGTAATGTCCCTTTTATTCATTGCGTCTGTATTCATGCTTCATATCTGGGGCAAGTACACTAGAAATTAGATATAAGTGCAATGTTAAGATTGGCCTGGGAGAGAGATATGAAGCACTGAGCGATGCAAATTTCAGCATCGTGCAATCATATATTGACGCCTCGAACAGGTTAATGCGTGATTTTTAAAATGTATGATACGTTATGGATAATATATCATTGAAAGGAAACACTCACAAAACACATTATGATACGGTGGACATCGTTACAGGATCAAAATACATTCATATTTTTTATGCCTCGATAGAAAAGGATCCGTTTTTTTAAAACGATTTATCGATTACATGTATTGTGAGAAAACATGAGAGGAATTATTTAGTTTGCGTTTGTAATATTAGGAATGAAACATTATGTAATATTGAAATAAATGTAATTTATTTTTACCCTGATATGTGGTTGATATTATACAAGTCAATTTATGTAAGTGTAAATGAACTGTGAATTATGGGTTCCCGAAATCGGCTACCATTTATTACATATTTCTTTACATTTGTAACTTTTGACAATTTTATGAAATTGAGGATTTTGGGAGTAGGATCGAATTTAGGATCCGCCAATTGCGAATAAATCGCTTTTACTGAATCACGTATTAACTTCGCAAGCAGTTTATTTACATTCTTATATTTATCTTATCCTATGAAAATATTTATTTCAATCAAAGAGCTTAATGTATATTTGTTTTAAAGAATGTGTTAGAAAGTTTTTAAATTAGAAGAATCAAATTTAGATTGATTAGACTTAATCTTCTTAAGTTTTTGTGGAATCTTATATTTGACATTTGACAAAAATAAAAAATCTAAATCGTATAAGTAATCCACATTGCGAAATAATGTTTAGTAAATTTTTTATTTAATAATTTACATGTAGTAAAATTATAGGCTGCTGTTAATAGACATATTTTGCACAATGTAGATGCATATATGAAATAAAAAGAACATAATATTTATAATTCATAATAATTCTTGTTAAAACATGTATTTCAAGTATTATTATAATAGTAAGACGTTTTTTTATTGTAATAATATATAATCATGGTTCAGTTTATTTAAAGATTTTCTCTGCAAGCGTGCGATCAAGATGTTCTTGCGTTCGTGACGTTGCGAGGGTTTCTGCATATTTCCGTTTCCAAGCGTTTTCCGCGAGGCGCCGGCGCATCCAATATTGATTCTTTCGAGGCACTGAATTATACGCGACACGTTCGAATTGGACAAGAACGAGATAATCGCAATAAATAAAATTTATACAAAACGTGTATCATTAGAATAAATAGAGATCGAGAAAAAAATTACAAAAGAATAACATAGAAGATAGAAAAAAATAGAGATAAGAGTAGTGAAGGAAAAATAAGGGAGAGGAAAGAGAAATTTTTCACTACTCTTATCTTTATTTTAGAGAGATAAAAATGACTGAAAAATATATTAGGTGTTGGAATTAATTCGTAGCGTTTTACAAGTGATGGGAAGTAAATCATTTCATTAATGTATTTTTTAATGCTCATGTGAAATAAATAACATTCTTTCATTAAAAAACGCTACGAATTAATTCCAACACCTAATACATATATTATTAAAAAAATAGACGCGATTAATACATGAAATAATTATGGAATCTAAGATATGGAGAACAAAAAAAGAAAACAGGGAATTAGGAAAGGGAGTGGACTACGAGATAAAAAGAATCGTAAAAATAAACGAAATGCTAGAGAAATATATTATATATAGGATTCGAGAAAAAACCAAGATCAATGGCAAAATCTTTTTAGAATACTCTTCGACGTTCTACAATTTTTATTTACTTTAATAACAAGAAATCTGTGTGAAAAATAATTATGTACAGATCTTGTGATTTCATAAGTAATTGTAAAAAATCTTAGAGAAAGAAACTGAAAAATTTTTTTAGAAAAATACATGAGCGCGAATAAAATGTAATTGATTCAAACAATTAAAGAGCACGATCCGTCCTTCTAAAATCGACGCACGGAGGGGAATTGAATTGAGGTACGCCGAAGTCGTGGTTCGTCTGACGTAGATCAGTAGATGTCCCTGAAAATGAACCGGGGACGGGTCCGCTCACCGCTGTGGTCTCTCGGCGGAGAGGCACGTTCCAGAAGCGTGCGCGTTGGAGGCGCCGGGACTGCCGGGAGAAACGCGCATCGCGCTCCAGAGGCGTCGCGTCGGCGTCGGGAGGAAGGGAGCGGAGCGGTATGAGGGTGCTGTGCCACCGCGGAGGTGATTCTCGTCCGTTCTCCGGCCACCCGACAGGGGAGGCGGCGAGGGGGCGGACACGCGCATCTCGATTCTCGCGCTCCTCCGCCGTTGATGGGCCGCGCGAGGGCTCGCGAGCGTCGCCGACCCGCGGCGGACTCACATCACACACGTGATACCGTCGTGCGGGAGTGCGCGCCTCGTTTTAGTCACGGCGACATCGGACTTCTTCTTCTTCTTGTCTACCCAGCGAAACGGCGTCGGGGCGGGACGCACAGTACCGTTGGAAAACTACCGCGAGAAATGCAGTTCTCCATGGGAGAGGTAATTTCTTTTCTCTCTCCTCTCCCTCTTTTTCTTTCTCTTTCTCTCTCCCTCTCGCCGCTTTGGAAAAATTGGGAAATCCGCAACATCGATAACGTTGTCATTCCGCAACACAGTGACAGCGTTATTTATATATTTAAAGACGGAGACGTTCAACATCGTTTTATTTAACATCTCGCTCGATAATGGATAGAACCATGCATGCACGCTAGATTATTTTGCAGAAAGAGAGAGGGAGGGAGGGAGCTTCGAAGGTAATTCTAAATTCATAAGCTGCACGCGCTGGAACGTTCTCAAATTATTCAAAATATTGTTGCCAAGAACGCGCACAGTGTTCCTTATGTCATAAATTTCTTAGCGAATTTCCTTGGAAATGGCTCTGTGACTTAGTTACGGCACATCTTCGACGCACCGTGTTTTCCGCATTGCGGAAATCGTAATATAACTACATACGTCGACGTATATGAGCAGTTTGTTTATCTAGAACATATAACTTGTTAATTTGCCAGGACATAAGATCCGGTATCGACCGTCTTTTTTTCGTTCCAATGCTGATTTTTTAAGATAACAATTTTTTTAAAAAATTCCACAAAAAAACACGAAATTTAGAAATTAAAGCTCATTTTTTCATATTAAGAGTACTGCTTTTCTTCCTTCATTTTTTATTTAATCCAAATTGATGATTCTGAATTCTTTTATATTATTATATTAGGTGTTGGATATTCGTAGCGTTTTTTAATGAAAGATGTTATTTATTTCACATGTGGCGTGTAAAACTACTCCTCATGCAAGTACTTCCCGGGTCCTTGTAAAACGCTACAGAATTAATTCCACACCTACGGGGTAGAGATATAAATGTATTTGTAAGAAGGATAATTAAATTAATTTTGAATTCATGTGAAGAGATTTAATTACCTGCTATCTTAAAGATTAAAAATTTTGCAAATTTTATTTTCTTTTAAGAGTAATTGTATCATTTAATACTACTATATAATATAGTTATCATTAATATTTTTCGTTTAATATTCGAAATATAAACTATAACTAAAAATTCTCTTTATTTAATTTGCTTGGCATTTTCTTCTGTCAAATAATGATTGTTGATTCCGAAAGAACGATTCTCATTAGATATATATAGAAAAACTCTAAGTATTCCATACAGTATAGACCTCCAAGGGACGTCCTAAAGACGTCTGAAGAACGTCCTACGAATGCGTTTCCAAGATATTTCTCGGCTGTACGTACTATATTAAAGTGTTTAATTTTAAATTAAAATTAAAGGACTAAATAATGATCCTTTGTTATATCGACGCGGATAAAATCGCGTTTCAGAATCCAAGGTAATTTGTTCGGAGATCGGAGACGATTAACGTCGAGGACATGGCGGTCGACATTTTGGACGAGGATCATCTCGCCGTGAGCGCGATTGTGACCGTCGGCATGCAGCTGATCTTCTTTACGATCGCGGCCACTTTCCAGATGGACAAGCTGACGGACTTTGCCGGTGGTACCAACTTCATCATCCTCGCTCTCCTCACTTTCTTTCTCGGTCAAGTGGGCAAGGTACTGTCTGACACGCTACCTTGGCATCTCCTCTGGTGCACATGTGAGGGAGAATTTTATACTTGATACAGATAAAGCCTAAATATTAACTCTTAAACCTTAGACTTTTATATCATTCATGTCCTGCACATTTTTTTTCTTTGAAATATTAGGAACATCATTTAGTTATAACATACATTTATATATATATATATATACAATTTTTTTTAATTCACAATCCTTACTCTCTAAATTCTTTGGTATCTCGTTAAAGATCAAAGAAAATTGAAACAATCTTGAAAAAGAGTAGCAAGAGTTCAATTTTCAGTCTTTAAGAATGAGAAAGATTTCATTTTAACGTACTTGTTAATTAATTGTAATTTTCTATTTAACAATACGACACCTGTTATTACAGTTATATATTGTGAGTAAGAAATTACAACTAATAAATACATTACATGCAATTTTGTAAAGATTCACTCTAAAAGTTTTGGAGAGTTTTCTAAAGATATTAAACCATATGTAAGAATTACTTATTAATTTTTATGTATTTGTAAAAGAGATGAAAATTAATCCAGAACGATCCAATTGTATGTAGTGTAGAAGGCTAGAAAATGATCGTGTGTACTAAAGATTAAAATACATTACAAGTTTATCGGGAAAGAACCGACTAAGATAGATTTGTAAAAGTTTTAATAGACACGAAAATAGATAGGGAAATCACAAATTAGATATTTTAGAAGATATTTTTTCGTCTATTATCAATTCCTTTTAATGACTATTAATGCTACTAATTATTATTATTACTTGATTATAAATTTTATTAAAATCACTTAATTTTTATCGCAACTGTAAATAATCTTCAGTAATGATTGCACTCTTACGGACCAGATTTGCAAATCATTATTTTAGATTGATTTTCTTTCTTGAAGTTCGAATGCGAGATTCACGCGACATATTGCCACTGTATTTTATCATCGATAATTTTATCCTCAATGAAACCGTTGCTATAAATAAAACGTCAAGATATAATTAATATCTATTAACGATTTATGCCTGTCTATAAACTTTTTTTTTATGACGCTTATTTTATATTATTAGTCGTTACAAGTATCGGTGTAAATAACTACGTGCCTTTCTTCCCCATGTAGACGTACGACAGTCGGCAGATGATGGTGACCATATTCGTATGCTTATGGGGCGTGCGGCTCTCCGGATACCTCCTATACAGAATCGTCAAAATAGGTCGTGATAAGAGATTTGACGATCGTCGCAGTAACGTGATTCGCTTCGCCGTATTCTGGACATTTCAGGTAAAGTACAGAATGCGACGTCTCTCCTTTACTTTTTCTAGGATGTGATATATCGAAGAGATTTGTTGATTCGCAGGCTGTGTGGGTATACGTCGTCAGTCTGCCTGTGATAATAATCAATTCTCCACGACACAAAATACCGCCCGCGCCAAAGACGATGACGACGCTCGACAGTGCCGGCACGGGCCTCTTCTTGGTTGGCTTGCTAGCTGAGACCTACGCCGATCTGCAAAAGTTCACCTTCAAGCAAGATCCGGTGAACAATGGGAAGTGGTGTAACGACGGTGAGATTACCCTTTGATTTTCCAGTAAACACTAATTAACAGCAATATACTCTTTAACTTTTAGATCTCACTCTAAAAGAGTGAAATCTCACTTTTAAATATAGATCCTTTTCAAGACAGGTTTAATTTTTACTCTTCAGAGTGAGATTCTACTTCAAAGAATTTAGAAAGTAACATCAATGTATTATAATTTTATTCAACAATGTAAATGCGATATAATACATGTATATAACAGTTACATTCTCGAATGTGAAATTATAACATTATGTTACTTTTAGTCGGTGAGTTACACATTCGAAAATACTTTCGCGGAGTTCCATTAAATTTTTTGTACTACTAATAAAATTTTACAGAGCATCGTCTGTAAGTTCTCATCAATAAGACAAGTGTTATAAAAACGTTCGTCAATCTAATTCTCATAAATAAATATGTATATGTAATTAGGAGTTATATGTTGCTTTTTATTTAAGAATTTATTTCATTGAAATCATTTTTCGATTGCAATGAAATAAATTTGCATTTACAAGTCAATATTTTTAGGACTTTGGAGGCTCTCCCGGCATCCAAATTATTTCGGCGAGATTGTCGTTTGGTGGGGGATATTCGTAATATCCCTAAACGTCATCGAAGGAGCAGAATGGGTTGTTATTGCATCCCCGATCTTCACGACGCTTATTATTCTATTTCTATCAGGGATGCCATTATTGGAAAAAGCATCGGATGAAAGATACAGGGAGTAAGTATCGCAAAAGGGCATTGAGAATTTTCGCAAATCTAAAAAAAAAAATAATATTCAAAGACTTAAATATAAAATTTAGAAAATGTGTCTTATATATATTAAAAGTAATAAGTGTACAATTTAATTCTCGACCCATACATTTAGTCGATACTATAGCATACTATAGCACCTGTTAAAATTTAAATATTTTTCCACCGTATAGTCGTTTTAAAACGCCAAAGTGTCAAAGACCAGTCGAGATACTGTTAATATGGATTGTATTTGAATTGAAGGTGACAGTATGCGGGGCGTTTTTCACCGCATACTCACTCTCTAGGGTGAAAAGTTGACGTAAAAGGGCCAAGAATTAAGCTGTACACCTAAATTAACTTATTACAGAAAGATGGAGTCTCAACTCTTAGATGGAGTAAATAGAAGAGTATAATAATTTAAAGTCAGATTAAAAAAATTATTTTTGTTTTACAGTTCGTGAGAAAACAATATTAATAGATAAAATGATTTGTTTTTTTATTGTATAAATTCATATGAATTTCGATTTACTCATGTTCTGTAAATATTTTTAGTAACGCGGAGTATCGCTACTACAAGCGATCGACGTCACCGTTGATACCAATACCGCCGTCTATCTACGTTGAGGTGCCACATTTCCTCAAGTTTATATTCTGCTGCGAATTTCCACTTTACGATTCCCTGGATGTGAAGCCGAGATCGGCCGTCACCGAATCAACATCTATCAGCCTCGCAGCGTCCACGTAGCTGTAACCACACGCCGGACGTCCGAATTCCGAGTCCGGCGTGCAGTCGACAGCAACAGCTTCAACCAGTACAGCCCTCTGAGCGCTACTTTATCTTTCTCTGCGGCATCGAGAATCCCGTCTACCTACTGACAAAAATATAAACTCGACGGCCGAACCATAAATCCCAGTCCAACAACACTCTATCAAGCACGATATCGGCACGATCTCGAGGAGTTAGACTGTACTTGGTCATGCACATCAATTTCGATATGTGGGAACTGAGAAGGAATCCCTTTTCAAAATGGAAAGGCTTATAAAAGATGAAGTATTATTATTTTTGTAACTAAAAGCCTTTCCCGGCGTTAGGCATAAATGTTACAGGTGACTTTTCGTATAGAATCGAATGATGAGATGAACAAAGAAAATTATTTTTGTAGCGATGTTATATGGGTACCAATGTAAAAGTAGCTTAACGACCAATTCGAGCATCGTTTCTGTACGACAAGTCGACGGTAATCAATGACTCGATTAGCGGCTTTATTTATGTACGTGCTTAAACTCTTATTTTAGATACAAGAAGATTAGATAAAACAAGAAAGATTGGAAATAATATATAATTTGTATGTTCCAAATAATATCCAAGCTTAAAAAGAAAATCTCTTAAAAAGCGTCACTATATTCAATTAGTCAATCGCTACTTAAAATCGCTACTTTAAATGAATAATATTATATGTTGTTCCAAGAGAGTAGTTCTTGGAAATAAATTAGGCAGGCGGTTTATCGCGCTCGCTATCAACTAACAAAAAGTATGTGTCTTAAATATCGCAGAAACAAAATTTAAAACGAGATTTTAATGTAATATAAATAAGACGATGTAGCCCATTTTTGAAACTAATAGTAACTTTGAAAATTGATGGTCTGTAATAGTTGGCGATTGATACTGTCGATTCGTAAAAGTAAAATAATTAGCAGAAACGCATATCGAGGAAAAACGGAACATGTGTGTTCCAATTTTCGTAACTCGGCAACGAATAAGCAATATTTATCGCCAGAGTCCAATGAACGTAACAAAACAGTCAAGTTTACATTTCATCTATCACAATCGCTATTCATTTCATTAGTATATTCATAGGATGCTTACAAAGAAATTTTAGATGCAATGCGAACGTGGTACATACGTCCACGTATCCCGATTGCAATTCCGAGGCTTTCGATCGAATTATTGAATCATAGCAATATTAAACATATCTCCGTGCCGATAGAGCGTCCCCAGAATACGAAGTATAAAACAAATTCCGAAGGAAATTTATAAAACATATGTAGCGATAATTCAAATTAATGACGCGCATGAAACGAATTCCTCGTGAATAAATGATTCAAATATTACTTCCCAATACTTCACTGTTACGTACGTCTTCGAAGTTTAGATAATAAATAATTACTGATCCTAAATTGTGGAATTGTTAGTTAACTACCTTGCCCTCTTAATTATATTATATGATCTCATAAAAAATGCATATTATAATATCTTTTAAATAAGATTTGAAGAGATTCGGAGAGCAAATCGCAATAAACGTCGAGAGATTCCGTAAAGTTCGCTTCATATTTATAAACACATTTTATTTGTTCGTATGTATATCATTAATAAATGGTGATATAATAATGACAATGAAATGTATGTACGCCGAGCATAAAACGAGCAGTCATATTATAATAATTATTAATATATTCTTCTTATAATAATCTTACTGTATTGAGTGGGCCTACCTACGGTGCTTGCAACGTTATGGTCTCTCTTGTCCAAATGTTTCTTCCATTCTCTAATTTATATTATTTACTCGCACGTAATAATCCATAATAATATGTAACCACAGGTGAAAACATATGCGCCGTCCTAAGTATAAACAGCATCATCCACTAATCTTTTTTTTCCATTTTTCCTTTACGTGATTATATATACATACATACATACATACACATATATATATATATATATATATATATTTAATCACGTATATATATAATTGTTATCAATAATATAGTAAGCTACTTAAATGTAATATATCTCGTGTCTTCTCGTGGAATATGTTCAGCTGCCGTAGAAAAACTACGCAGCGTTCGTAGAAAAAACTTCAATTCCCGTTATACATCAAATTGTCGATTTTCGATGCGTGAAAGACACTTTGTATTACGCAAGGTAATTTTTTTTTCCTTAACACGTCCGAAAAATCGTATATCAATACATGGGCAGCACAGCGTTTTGAGTACCAAAGAAAAAGAGATCAAAACATTACCTGTGCCTCTTCGCTAAAAGAAAGTAAAAAGAAAATAAAAAAATCGAGGACTTGGAGGGAGCAAGGAATGGTGGATAAGGGGACGAAATATTACGACTCTGCTATACACGAATGGCATCTTCCTTGCGTATCTAAGTCCGACTGCATTCGCGCGCGTCTACGTTTAATACATATACTATAATATACAAATAATAGATAATAATATGTGCCGTCCATCGCTTATCGTGGTTCCTTACTTCCATTCATCTAAAAAGTGATAAGAAAGGACTATGAAAATATCATATAGTCCGTACGAAATATAGGAATGAGAGTCGTCAATTAAAATAAAAGTTGATTGCACGCGCTTTGAGATGACGATGAAATGCAAACCGGATTTGCGGCCGGGTGGAAGAGCGGATCGAACTACTTTTCCGTACGGCCCTCTCAACTACATTTGCATTCCACATTAGGCTGTCTGAGGACGTCCGTTGCTAGCTGGTCAATTGGCGTGACTCGACTCTCGATTCGATTGTTAAAAGAACGCACGCGCGCGCGCGCGTGAGAGAGAGAGAGAGAGAGATAGAAGTAATTCAGTCAATCAATGACCTAACATTTGTTTCCGTAGGACATCGGATTCCCTTTCTCCTATCATTATTATGGTTAGTATTAATATTATTGTTGTCACATTCTTATTAACATTATCGTTACGTTAACATTAGCGTTATTATTAGCGTTATCGTAATGAAAATCTCGGATCGCGTCGATGAACCGGCTACTAGACGCAACGGTGTTTCCTCAGATGATTTTTCGATAGAAATCTCTCAATGATACGCATCGTAAAAAAATCTCGTACAAAATCTTTTTAGAAACTTTATTTAACACGATATAAAAAGCAAAGTAAAACGCGCGATACACGTGTGAACGTATCATAAAAAAGAAAATTAACGTGAACTAAAGAGAAGATTACGTTACGTTGCGTCAGGACGCAAGGTAACTTATACACAGCAAGGATCATTGAGGGAAGCGAAGTAGGAGACGCTTATTTTCGCCTTAAAAGGCAAGGATCAGTATGCCCGTTCATGCGACCCTATCCTCGCTTCTTCTTCTCTTCCTCTTCTCCCGTAACTACTTCTATCTTATAGCGTAACGCTATATTGCATTTGGCCACTGTCGACAAAGACCCCAGCTGCGTCAGACTATTGCAGTTCGTATATTGCAATCCTACGTTTCTAATGACTTATAAGATAGCCCTGTTTTTTTTTCGTTTGTTCTTAGCAGAGCAGAGAAAGGGCGTGTGGATTAGAGAATAATCGTTCCGGTCGTGTGTGTTTCGAGTGTCTCAAGTGAAGTAACGCGTGATGCGCATTGAACGTATATAAACGAAGTATTAACATTATACATGAGTCTATTAATATCTATACGTATAAGTAGAGAGCTCTAGTTCCAAATCTTATCTCTCTTTTTTGCTTTCTCTTACACACACGCACACTCACACTCGTTTTCTTTCCCTCTCTCTCTTTCTCTCCCTCTTTCTTTCTCCCTTTCTCTTCAACACACAATCTCTCACTTCCGGCAACTCCCTTCCCTCGTCATCATTCTATACGTGCTTTCTACATCGTCCTCATCTCCGTCATCGTTCACATTCACGCAACCACACACACGCGCGTACGCACACACACTTTTATCACCAACTATCCCTCTCTCTCTCTTTCTATCTTTATTCATTCGCCAATACACCTTCATGACTCTTCGCCTTTAAATCCTTGAAACGACTTATTACTTCTCTTTACAATGAAAGACCGCTTATTTGCCGTCCTTCTCTTTTTCTTTGTTCTCGTCAACTTCCTTGTCCTTCTCAACTTCCTTCTCCTCCTTGTCTGCCTTTTCCTTGTCACCCTCTTTCTCCTCCTTGGATTCTTTAGACTCCTTCGCCTCCTCTTTGCCCTCCTTCTCCTCCTGTTTCTCGGGCTTCGGTAGATGCGTGTTCATGTCCAGGCTGGAGCATATCTCGTCCCAATCCGGGAAACATCGTTCTTTAACGCGCGAGCAATGTCCGACCAAGTTGGGACAGTTCTCGACCATGTAGTCTCGCAGACTGTACGGCGTGTCCTTGTCGATGTACAGGATTTGAGCGAGATGCGCAAATGCAACTACGTCCATCTGTACAAATCCAAAAGATCGCCAAAGGATTATACAGATTGCTAAAATTGTAACCCATAATCTATATTTTCTATCAATCTTTTACATTGAACATAATTTTTTACGAATCTTTGCGAATCAACGTAATATTAAGATAAGTGAGATCAAGAGTGATATATTTTTATCTATTTGTTCTTTCCTGAAGTTCTCTTTACTAAAACTAATTAATTTTTAATCGATTGAAATTCGAAAACCATCAAAGGTCGATAATCGTGTTGTATAATTATTTGCTCAATCCGATGTGCAATATCTCTTGAGATAACTGAAAACATAAAGCTTTTTCGCACGACGTCCAGCGAGAACGCCGTTTCGCCGCGGGCAGCACTGGTTTCACTGATATTATCTTCAGCATCAGATTACAAGTAACTGACGCTATTATTTACACAGCGGAAACCAATACCAAGTACCACGTTAGAACGTACTACAGTGGTGCATAACTCAAGAGCTCTTGACCGCTATAGACAACATGTTAACAGATTTGATGATACTTACGGTAGTTGGCTCGTCCCCAAAGAAGAAGGGCTTGTCAGCAAGCGTGTCTGAGAGCACCTTAAGATCGGTGCAGCCGAATTGGGACACTTCCTCCGGACTGTGCACGCCCATTCCCTGAGCCTTCACTTTCCTCGCACCCTGCAACCAATCCAACTACCATCTCACTACAAATGGTCACAATATTTTGTTCTGCAATTACGCTCCCTTATCGCGATACTACCTCTAGCTAGCACATTCATAGCACGTTTAGAGCTACAAGCGCAATTTGTGCACTCCGAGCGAATACTATGAATGATTCTGGAGATAGCATAAAATAAACATTGTGATAACGTGTAAGTAGCGAAACTTGGTCGAAGTAAAATTCGGACAAGAATAACATTTTGGACATCGTACTGGTTCCAATAAATATTTTTTAGAATTTGTGTTTTGTTTCAATAAATTTATATTTCATGGTCATCGTTATATTCCATATTATTAATATCTAGATAAAAACCTCGACCAGGACTCAACTAAGAGAGTTTTAAAATGATAGCTGATGAGACTAGCTATACTGGGAAAAATTATGTAATGATAAAACTACAGTATTTACATGAATGCAATCTAGTATAATGTCAGTGATACATGCATAGCTAAATTGAGAAACGTGAACATACGAAACATCGTGCGGTCTCGACAAAATCAATGAAGGTCGAGGGAAGATTATTTTTGCATACAGCATGACCTTAGTTTGCATAATGATGGAAATAATGTGGAATATAATTATGAAAATATGCGAATGAGTTTATATGAAAACGTGAATGCGAATAAATTATTAGAATTGAATCATCAGAAGTGATACATGGTCGTGAAACATGGAATTATCATTCAAGTAATTTCTATCTAACGTCCAAGTTGTATGCTAGGTCACACCGAAATCACACCGATATCACGACGAACGGCAAGCGAAACTTACCTTGCGTCCGAACGTGAGCTTGAAGAAGAAGTTCAGAATAGCGTTCGGTATACGTGATCCCAGAGCGAGTTGCAAATTGACCTTGTAACCCTTCAGCACCTGATCCAAGTTCTTCGTGCGCCAGCACGCGACAACCCAGACTAGGTGATTCTCGATCATGGATATCATGGCGTGAGAGACGCTTCGTTGCTCGGACGTGAGACCGGCGTCCAAGTCCTTGCCAAATTTCTGGCTCAGCTCTCGCAGGATAATGGTACTATCCGCGATTTCCTCGCCGTTCAGCTCGACGAACGGCAGCTGACCCTTCTTGGAGCGGAATTTCATCTTGTGGTCAACATTCTGGAAACAACCGAATAAGTTAAGTCTTTTACCGAAGCGACAATACCATAACAAAATATGTTATGCTAATAAAATTATGTATTATATTATTAATATATAACATTTATATAATAATAGATTTATTATATCATATTATACATATACATAATATAATACATAATAAAATTACATTACAATAGCAATGACTGAATGTCAAACAATGTATCTAGAATACTAAAATAATAGTTTTGTGCGAACCAACATAAAATACATATTTTGATACATCATCTTTTACTCGTTTGTTCAGTTTCGCAGTTTCTAGTAAATCGCAATGCAGTTTCTATTAATTCTGCCTTTAGTTTGAACTCGGAACAAAATCGCAGTGAGATTTTCTCTTTCAAGCAATCTAATAAAATCATTTCAGATTAATCAATAATAATCGTTTGTAATTATTATTCTATATTCTACAGTGGAATATTGAAACGCTCTATTGCGATAATAAATAATATTGGACCGAGATGGATAAGTGTACCTACACTCTCGCGAGAGCACATGCTCTATTTATAGACGTATGTACCGCGTTAAACGCATAAGTGGGATATCGTGGCTTTCACAGGTGAATCAGCTTATTACATGTAATAACTGCGAACGTTTCATAGCGTTGATATATAGGGTGTCTCTGAATCATTTGACCGACAAAAATTCTTTGGCGTATTTTTTCCTAATGGTAACTTAATTAGGTACAAATATTCATTAATAATATTCAATTAACTTTACATTAAATTTCTATTAAAATAAATAATCTTTCTAGAATTAATTGGAAAAAATCAAGATTTTATATCGAGTATTCATACAATTAAATTTTAATTTGTTTATTTAAATTTACAGATCAGATTAATACTTTCGCACTTTTCATGAGAAAATATTTTCCTAATCTATTAATAAATTCTTATTGGCATAAAATCGATTTTAAATACGCTACTTTGCTATTATTGGGAAGGAAATTGTAACAGTGTCCGAGAAATTTACTTACTTAATTTCATTGTATGATTTAAAATATTAAATATATACATATAAAAGTAAAATAAATTCTATCCTAATATTACTGCTGTTTTTTGCTAATTAAAGAAAAATTAAATTTAAATGCTATTTTTACAAATATATTATTTTCTACACAATTTCGTCACGACGGTATAATGTAATTAATTACGTAAAGTATCATATTAACAGTAATTACACAAAGTGTCGTTTTATCATCAGATTAGTGTAAGTGCCGTTAAACCTGCTAGGTGAGATCTGCGTAATACTTGGGACAGCGTGCCTTCGCGCAATTTACCACGTGGAGCAAGTACTTTGTGCTCGTAAAATACGGAGAATAACATCTCCAGTCAAAGTCAAGCGAGAAGAATAGATACGTCCCGAAAAGCTCCTTAAAGCTGCTCGCCGGCGTACCGGAATGGAAATGAAACGGAACAGTAAATCGCACGAAAATTCGTAAAGGCACACGAGAGGGAAAATGAAGAAAAGGATTAAGAGGCGTGTGTGAGCACAACGTGAGAAATATGTAAGAGTAACGAAACGAAAGCTCGGAAGAACGAACTCGAAACGAACAAACGAACAAAAGGAGCACGGATGCGCGGGGGAGTCGAGCCGAGATTGTATGAAGAAAAAGAAAAAAAAGAAAAGAAAAAGAAAAGAAAAAGAAAAGAAAGGAGGACCGCAATACTGCGTGAAATTTCAGCTGTTAAAGAAAGCGATGTTATATGCGCTACACGCGGATCTGCATGGGTCCGTCGACACGACGAGGAGGCAACGTAGAGCGGAGCTCGAGAGATCCATTGCTCTAGTTTTAACCCCTTCGGTCGGACACACGGCGGCGAGATCGATGAGGGCTGGTATATTATAGCCGCTCATAATGCGTTTGTCAGCTGTATCGGGGGCCGCCGACCGAATGCTTGCAACGGCAAGCGTGAGTTATCCGAATGAGTCATCCTTTTACCGAGTTTCTCG
Organism: Acromyrmex echinatior; assembly: GCF_024713525.1. Taxonomy (NCBI): domain Eukaryota; kingdom Metazoa; phylum Arthropoda; class Insecta; order Hymenoptera; family Formicidae; genus Acromyrmex; species Acromyrmex echinatior. The sequence goes on along the minus strand of NC_141859.1, from coordinate 4,280,276 downwards.
TTTCCCTTGATTGATCGATAGCTTCTTTTTTTTTTTTAATTTTTGTCGATTCATTCTCGAACGATTATTGAACTATGAGCGAAAATGTCGCGACGTGAAATCTTTCAACTCTTCCCGAGGAACGCATAGAAGTCAACCAAAAATCAAAATGACTATTTTGATTCTTAACGTTTAATTAAACAGGAAAATTTTGTAACCAAGAATCATTTTATGATGTTAGAATAATCATTTTGATTTTCTCTGATTTTCTTTTTTTTTTTTAATTGCGAAGGAAATATGCAACACAACACCGAGATTTCATGGCTCTCGTTATTTAGTCAAGCCGATTTTAATCTACAACGTCGATAAAACGAAAAGCAGGGTGGGGTTCGCAGGGCGAACGTTGCTCCGTGGCTCGCCCTCGTTCCGACACATTTGCGTCCCTATTACGTCATGTTTGTTATTTATCCGTTACATGTTTGATTCCGATATGATAACGATAATAACGAAGGCGAGGTCGGGGCGGAGTCGGGTGCACTGAACCATTGCCCTCGATATAAAATGCATCGGCATCCCTATTACGTCATGTTGTTATTTACTGGATTTTCTCGCGTTTTTCGAGAGGACAGCTCGATCGATTCCGGCTGGTAATGACGACGAGGAAAGATAACTTCGCAATATGTACTCTTCTCGATATAATACATCCCTATTATATCATGTTTATGGAAATTTCTTTTATAAAGCCATTATTTAAATTTTTATGGGAGATTTTTTAAACACTATATTATACATATTTCAATATTATTGATTTGTTAATTAAAAAGAATCTTCTAAACTTTTTAACGAGGCTAATGCCTCTATCTGTAACATGCTTATTATATCATGCTTATGGAAATTTCTTTTATTAAAGTCTTACTTAAATTTTTATGGCGTTATCAAAGCGCAATTATTTTAATATTTATGAATTTGTTATTAGAAAGACTCTTCAAAATGTTTTATTAATAAAAAAGATCCACTAATGAAATTAAAGCTCCTATTCCAACTCTTAATGACAATAACAATATCAATATATTATCATTGTAGCTTCTATTAAGAGTTACTATTTCCATAACATATAACAATATGGATATATTATATGAAGGAGAGTCGAGAAGAGAGTAAGCCTGAAGATCTTATCATTATCTTCGATAATTTTCAAGGAGGGAAGTTTTAGATGAGCCACCCTACATAATCTATTGAAATCTACAAGGGTGAGCCCCCGAGAGAACACCCTTCCAATCTCCGTCCTCGGTACACCGAAACAACGCGTCCCCATTACGAGCTAAACGCGCGACAAGGAGGTAGGTACTTCGCGGCTTCGATTCCAATTCATGAGAACGTTAACGAGAAGAGTGAATCCACGGGGCGGGGTCGTCTGAAATGTCCGCTCGCTCGCTCGCTCGCTCGCGCGGAGGAGCCGAAAGAAGTGGACGAAGGGTGACTATAGCCGGATCGGTGCAGCCGCAAGGGAGGAGCGCGCGAACACGGAGGACGATGAACTCGCGCGGCGGCAGGCAGCTTCCGTCGCCTGGCAACGTCCCCACTTGGCATCCCCCTCCTCCCACCGGGCACAACGTCGAAACATTGGCGCACATGCACGTACATAAACCCCACTGCATCGTGCACTGCATCGTGTATGTGCTCATACATGCCGCATGTATGCATTGCGCTTGTTGTGTACGATGTTTTCTCTTTCTCTCTCCTACGCTCAATACCCCCCCCCCTCTCTCTCTCTCTCTACTTCTCGCGCTCGCGCGCTCTTTCTTGTCCTCGTCATCGTAGTCACCCTCGTTGATCGTAGTCGTGGCCGCCGTCGTTTGCGCTGATATTGATCGCGCGGGATGTTGCCGTGAACCGCCGCCGACGCCGCCGATGTCGCCGTTTGCGCGAAGTAAGAGCGCGCGTATGCATCGCGCCGAAAAACCAGTCTTGATCGCGGAACAGGGCAACAGTCCCTGCCGAAGGGAGATGAGGAAGAGAGAGAGAGAGAGAGAGAGAGAGAGAGAGAGAGAGAGAGAGAGGGGGGGGGGAGGCAGAGAAAGAGCAGAGATGTCTCTGTACGCGAGACACAGATGTATCCAGGGTCAAAGTTCGGAACGTTATCGATTAGACTGGACCGTTTACGTTAGGTCCAGGTAAAGCAAGGGCGTTTGAACTGGCGTAGCATCGATCGCTTTTGATTACATTCTATTTAGAGCAGAAGCTTATGGGTCTCTCTTTAAGCTTTCTCGGAAAATTTGCGGAGCGCGAGGTTGTTCAAATTATGATATTGCAATTGGACGAGTAGTTGTCATTTTTCTTCCGTCGCAATTAACCTTGCACATTTATTTTCAGCACTTTTTTTAGAGCGACACGTATGAATTATTTATGGTTGACCCCGAATTGTAGGTTCTTAAAATGCTTGAAAAATTCTGTGAAAATTCACGCATTTTCTTTAAGGTCTCTACTGAATTATTCTTCTATGTAGACGACGAAAAAAAAAATTTGAAAAAATTCTAAAAATTATGCAGGTATATGAGAAATAAGAACTGTTGAAAATGGCATGAACATAAATAATCCATGCGTGCTGTTGAAGGATTAAGAGCCCAAGTATCAAATACTCTCTCGAAATCTTTTTATTAATTCATTTTATAATCATAGACTCAAAAAGGAAATTATATAAAAAAATAAGCAGTTAATCATTTTAATCATTTATGATACTAAGAAATAATATACAAATATTTAATATATATTCATATATAAATATAAGAAGTTCCAAAACAGACAATAAATATTTTAGATTATCTATAACATAATAACGATATATAACATATTAAAACGAGTTTAAAACTACGTTATGTATCGTTATTATGTTATAGAAAATATCGAGGCTAACATAATTTTCAAATGGGAAGAATTTCCTGTATACAAAATATTTCCCAAGATTCACGTTATTGAAACTCATGACCTTTTCTGAAATGAGTATTCTCAGAAATTCTTAAGAAGATATTCTAAAGAAAAATTTCGATATATATCAGAGAACTCTGAATACTTCACCGAAAAGTATACATGCAAATCAGTTTGGTCCATGCCACGCGACGATACACCGCGTCGCGCAATCTAAGCATATATCCGATCCCTCATTCATCCTAATGGACCAGAAGCATACTGTTTCCACGCCGCGTTGCGTCGGTCGATGCGTTCCAGCGCGACGGATGTCGCCGGAAGATTTGCATGTGTATGCCATAGACGTGCGTCGCGTGGCACAGTATAATTGGCTACTTGCAGCGATGACCGTTGCACGCATAGCCGAACGCACACACATAAAGTACCGATTTCACGAAATTACGCGCGTATATGATTTGCATATCATATATTTCCACGCGAGAAACGCCAACCTATCGGCGTAGTTTCGACATCGAATTCTTCATCTCCGCGCGATAGAAAATTCCTCTCGTCTTCTTCCTTTCATCGCACGTCGCACCTCTCACTCGACCCTAATTCTTTCTTTTCATTAATTGTCAAGAGTTATAGAGATTTTAATTCGACGATTGGCTTCGTCGAACGCGTGATATTGAAATTGAAAGTGAGAAGACGAAAGAAAGTCACGACTCATTCGAATTTAACAGCTGAGAAGAAATTGATTGCCAATTTATTAAAGTACGAATTATTCTGGAAACGCGTTTTAATACAGCAACGAGAAGATTCATTCTGTGTTTCGCTAAAAATTGTTTGTACTCGCTAGAAGTGACGTGTTCAAGATATTGTAATAATAAAGCACAGAAAGAAGGATTTTTGTTAAAGTATTTAAAAATTCAGGTACAAATTCGAAAATAATTTTGAGTCGTAATCACAATATTGCTTTTCAACCAATTAGAGCAAATCGGTGAGTACTTTGATCTGATTAGTTGAAAAATAATCGCCAATAACATCGTTAACTCACGCAATCGCTAGTGCGATTACGGCTTTAACCATCAAAATAATTACGTTGGAACTAGATGAGTAATGTTGCAAAAAATTTTGACATTTTAGTAACCAGTTGAACGTTCTCTATAATTATTTTGATGACCCAACAGAATTATTTTCAGATCTGTATCTACTCTCTAAAATCTTTAGAATAAATGTCATTCTATAGAGTAGTATAGAGTATGAAATCTCACTAAAGATTAAAAATTGAACCACTCTTTTTCAAAACTGGCTCAATTTTCACTCCTTAGAGTGAGATTTCACTCCAATAAATGTAGAGAGAAGCTAAATTTTTATATATTTCAGTAGTCCTTTTTATGAGAGATTCAACATGTTTATCATTCGTGTATCACAAACGATATAAGTCGCAAGTGACGCACGAATGTCGAAAGTGTTAAGGCAATTTTAATTGGCAGTATGGAGATAAAAAAACGAGAAACGAATTAAGCATGCATAGTATGCACTTGGCGTGTCGTAGTATCACGTCGCTTGGATCAAGTAGATTGCTAGCTCAGCTAACTCAGCATGGATATATGTATATAATCCTTGGCTTCTCACTTACTTATACCTAAAGACTGCGAACATAAATTAGCTTACGAGCGGCCACGTGTATTCAAAAACTTATATTAAAAATTCCTTCCTTCTTTTGTGGAAATATCGTTCTTATCGTCTTAAGTATCCATTCCTCTCTTATATTTTTCCTAAGTCCAAGCAGTTATTTTAGCAATACAAATAACGAAATTTGTATTGCTAACGAAAGTAGATACAAATGTCTTACATGTATATTTCCAGTCGTTCTTTTACGACAAAGAAAAAAAACCCATTTGAGAAAGTTAAGCTTTAATGCAACTTTTTCAGATAATTTTTTCTCCGTCGTAAAAATGATCGATTTTCAATAATAAAATATGCGGTTGAATATTGCAATTAAATGGTGGATCGAAATAGGAAAGATCGAATCCCTTTGGATGCTGAATGCGCACGCGCGCGCGATCAATAGGCGCCGAATAATAGAACGCGAAGTTGCACTTGTTTTAGTAATCAGTCAAATTGGGAGAAACACCACGCCTTGCATTCACGGATGGTGAATTATCTCGACATTTAACCCGTTGTTTCCTCGAGCGTGACACCGTAAAGTCGCACAATGGGGCCCGTTCACGTCGCGTAAACTATCTTACGAAACACGATAACCGCGTCGATATCCTCGCAACAAATAGCTTCGAATAGCTCGTCCGAGGCTGAGAACTTAACGCTGCCAGTTTCGAAAACAGAATTGTATAACAAAAACAAATTTTGTAAAACAAACTCTATAATTCTTTGTATAATTTTTAAGAGACGCGTAAGAGACGCGAAGATCCAAAATAATTCATCAATAAATTGAAAAACTAGCGAGAAATGTAATTAATTATGAAACAATAAAGACTTTAAAAATATTTCTATTTAACTTTTTATAAATTATTTATATATATATATATATATATATATATATATATTAATATATATATATATATATATATACATACACACCTTTCTAAATAATTTCAAATGTATTAATACGGTGTTTATAATTAGACTATAAATTTTCAAAAAAAATTTAACTCGCTATTTAAAAACTGTAAGTAATTATCTTTAATTATTTGCATACTATTAAACTCATATATCCACATTCTATCACGTTTTAGAATCTGAAATATCTTTCACATCCCAGATATTTATTGTACAACATTCTGCTTCTCACGAGATTATTTTTCCGTATTTAATTAAACCGTAAGCAGATAAGAATTCTAAGATTTCGGTCATTTCATATACAATAATAATAATAAACGAAGTGATATGCAAATCGATTTATTGCATCAACTTCTTTATTATCAACATTATTGCCGTCGTTATACGGCTAATGATTGCAGCATCACGGCGTATCGTCATAAAATAAACTATATTGAGTAAAAATATAATATAGATAGATAGATAGATAAATAGATAGATAGATAGATAGATAGATAGATAGATAGATAGATAGATAGATAGAGAGAGAGAGAGAGAGAGAGAGAAAGAGAAGCAGCATTTATACGCTCTGGGACAAGCCTTCAAGCGCTAAAATCAATATACAGAAAAGATTCAATTAAAGTATGTGTTTTGCGCGAGAGAGAGAGAGAGAGATGCGCAAACAACCTCGGTAACATTCGGGGACGCGCGCAGATCAACGAAGCGTCGTCTATTTTTCTATGGAGTGCAATGAACCCCCGCCGTCCGCCTCGCCATTCCGCCGGGCCCAGCGTGACGAAATGAATTCTCGCGGTCGAGGAATGTCAAGCAGAGACCGGGGAAGAGAGGGAAGAGAAAGATGAAAGAGAAACGACCGCGAAGTCGAAGTTAACCCTTCCTCCCCTCTTTGCCACGGTATTTCTCGGCATGGCGTCGATAAGATAAGCCGTAATGAGGTTCAATTGGAAGATTAATTAATTAAAACCCACGGCGAAGGAGTTAAATTGGACGATATTGCGGACGGTATGCAGGCACTGCCACTGTTAAGCTCCTATCAAAGAAGCAATGGCAATCTATTCCTTGAGTCAAATATTTTATTATCTTTAACTTTCACGTGTATGGAAAATGTTAATCAATCCATATCTGCGGTTAGTTTCAAAATAAACATCGTTCATATTAACATACGTATATTTGGCAAATAAACTCAATTTGAGTCAAATTTAATAGATTATAATAGACATATTTTATTGAATTAAACCTGTTCATTGTTTTAGTCAAATTAACATATTGGATAAAGGTAGTGGCGACCTATATAGAAACAATTAAACTTAAATCGGATGTATAATTTGAGATTATGGATTTAACAGTGTAAGTTGCTGTTGCTGATGCAGCTACTGGACCGGGGTGATCAGAGGAGAATGAGAAAACGCGAACTCGGGCGTGTACGAGATAGGCGGCCTGCTCCGGTCTGACGCGCGCGCGGGATGGAGGCGAGCGAGGAGAGAGAAAAAGAGAGACGAGGACGCGCGAGGGATTTACAGCTGCCGGGATGCGGAGACCCGTAATTATGTTGCGACCGACCGCGGCGTTGACGAACGTGAAGCGGTTCTTGGCGCGACGCGACGCGACGCGACGTCGAGCTCGCGACTCCGGAACGCTTCGTTGCACGACGCTTCCTCGCCTCCTTCCCGACGACGCGCCGAATACGTTTACAGAGTTCATGGAAGGTGAATTTAAAAATTCCCGATTTTTCTAGGTTTTCCAGATAAAATAGAAAATTGTTCATGTAATATAAAATATGTACATTTTAACATTTAGACTTAAGGATTGTATGAAAGCCAGTCTATATTACTAAAAACAATTAAGCAAACAATTAAGATTAGTAGCATAGTACAATTTTGGGTGCAAATTCAAGCCACAACAAAAATTAGTTTTGGAAAAAAAGAATGCAGTTATGATGAAAAAGAGGGATTAAATAAAAATATCGAATAAGATATAAATTTTAATTATTTTAATAAAATCGTTTAAAGTGCACAAATATTTAACGTATTTGATTATAAACATCAAATATAATATTTAAAAAATTATAACAATTATTTGGAATAGAAGCAGTTTCAGGGAATTGTGAACAAATTTCGAAATTTCAGATTTTTTTACATTTTCCCCTGACTTTTCCCGGTTTTCATGATCAATTTCAATTTTCCTGGTTTTCGTGGTTTTCCAGGTTTGTGGCAACCCTGGTTTAACAGTTGTATTTTCACGTCTTTGGGACGTTGGCACACCCATTGACGGATCTAGAACTTTATCAAGGATGGCCATTGACATATGAAATGATTCAATTATTATATTCAATAAATTATATTCAATTATTTAAATTATTACGTTGAAAAAGTATTATTTCTAGAACATTTATTTAAAATTACATTAACACAAAAAAATAATATAAGAATTTATGTTTTATATTTAGGAGTTTCTTAAATTAAGAAACATTTTTAGAATATCAAAATTATTATTAAACATTTCGAAAATATTACAAATATATATATTTTGTTAATAACAAATATTTTTAAAAAGAGATTCCAAGGAGGACAATAGTTTCCTCCTCCCCCATGAATCAGCTAGTAGGAACATCCTAAATACTTCCAAATACGGAATTTGTTAAATATTGAATAATCTAAATTTCTGATGGACCGTGTACATGCGCGATATTTTCCTGGCATGAATTTTACGCGAGAAAATATTCTACTTGCTTAAAAAATGAAATGTTGCTCGTTAACATTGTCCGTAATAATATCCTATATTCATTTATAGAACTTATTTCAATAGAGATATATTTTAAATCAAATTTTAATTAAACTCGATAATAATACATCTCCATTATTTTGAAATTCGAATATAAATTATTAAAAAAAATGATCTTTTAAGTTTGTATGATAACCGTTTCCATTTATTAATAAAACTTCATTGTTCTCGAACGTGAAATTATTTTACATTAAAAATAAAAAGAGTAGAATTAATAAGGAAGAAATATAACGTTCACATCATAAAAATTTCTCAGTTATTCAGTATTGAATTGTAGCCAAAAACTCGAAACATTCTTGCTATTAAAATGGCCAAGAAAGTATCTCATCGTACTCTCAATTATACGATTCTAACATTAATAAATTATATTTCCGGAGCTCATTCATCGCCTTCGTAAGAATTTTTGTAGACAGATTTTTTCCTAGAATATACGAGACCGCGATACTGCGTGACAAGTCGTATCAAATAATTACGGCGCGGCGCGGCGCGGCGCGGGGCGGGGCGAGCTCTCTCGGAAAGTACGAAGCGCGCGAGTGGACGCGCGGCGCGTTACGATTCCGCTCTGTAACGAGGAGAGAAGAGAGAGGAAGACAATCCCATTTCCAGAGCGGACAATCTTGTCACCGACTAATGGAATGTAATAGAACGCTTGCCAGTCACCGCCTTGCCCTCTCGCCGTCCTTCTCGTTCCCGTCGCGTCTTCTCCCCTGAACCGTCGGTTTCGCTCGCCTCCTCGTGCCTCCGACGCATCCGCAGACTTTCCTCTTTGTCCACGCGCTTTGTTCGCGTTGCGAGAGATACGCGCGCGATCGCGCGCGGCTCCAGAGAGAAGGAGAAAGGGGAAAAGAAAGAGAGAGAGAGAGAGAGCGTGAGCGAGGGCCTTTCGTCGCTATTTTAAGAGATGCGCTCTCGCCCCCGCATTTATTTCCGCCGCTTTTATTTCTATATATGCCGTCGTACTTGAAATTAGACAGCTGGCGCGCCGTAAAAAATCTCGCGGCGCAGGAAGATCAACTCCACGCGTCGAACCGCTGCTTTGTGTCTTGTATGCATCTCATGACGACGGTAATTTAAATATGCCGATGTTATGACTAGCTGCTGCTCTGACGACTCTAGCTACTTAAAAATCTTTAGTTGTGAAAATAAATCTCCCCTGCTGTATTTTTTTCAAAAGGAAAAAGGAAAAAATATGATCATCAGCATCATATGCACATCTCGTCCTGATAAAACGAACAACAAAGCGAAATCGTTAGCATTAACAATGGATCACGACACGGCAATAACCCGTAAACTCTGACATTTCTGAAGAAAATATCCATGGAAGCTTTAAAATTTATTATCCATGGAAGCTTTAAAATTTATTATCCGAAAATATGGTTTCTTGTTTGAGTTTTATTTGAAACTGAGAATGCGTTTAATATTTACATTGTTAAAAATTATGTTATACTGAAAGCATTATAATTAAAAATTATTATAATTAAAAATAGTCTTGTTAATTCAACATAATATTTGATATAATATTTGATATTATATGTTTCGTGAAATACTATTTTGTATGTGAATTAATAAAATTATTTTAAATTAAAATAATGCTTTGTTAAATTAATATAAATATTTTTTTACGTATAAAATGTGAAGATCTACTTTAATTGTAAAAGATACCTACGTAATTTAAATTAATACATAAATATATTCACGTGTGTATATTTATAAACTTTTGGCTTCTTTCTTATCCCTTCTTCTCTTTTTCTTTCATTATATTTGTGATTTATTGACAGTAGTATTGCGGTGAGATTGAAACTTGATAAAAATGACTGTAAACAAGAATTGAATAATAAATAACTATCGAATGTCATAAATCGCTAAAAACAAAAACTAAAAAGTAACGGGTGACAAATGATAACTACGTTATTCGAAAATGCTGCGCTCGAAATTTTGACATATCTTGTAATGTATATCTCATCCTTCACAGCTGCGAAAGACGACAATTTAATTAGCTTGCATGTTGACTTCGAAGAATGAAATACGAGCAGAGAAAAAAAGACGAAATTTAATACGAAGCACGAAAAAATCTTTCTTCATAATATTTCAATTCGTATCGCTGGTAAATATTAACAATTATGTTAATTATTTTTTATTACGTAATTAATATACCTTGATATTAAATTACTAAAATACACTCAACGTTTCATTTTTACTAAATCAGAGTTTAAAGATCAGTCTTCCAATCAAGTTTGTGAAATTTATGTCTCCTTAAAAAGAAACTTAGAGAAAAACTTATAGAAAAAAAAAACTATAGACAAAAGCAAAAGAAGAGGCAGGTAATAAAAATTATATTTAGAAACGTTCGTTATCGCAATGCGAGTTACGTGCTCGGGTCTCGATCGTGACTGACTTACCCTCCTACCGTAACAATAACAGCGCTCCGATAAAAATAACAGTCGCGATAACACATTGAAGAAAATTCAAATATATACTAAACACACTACAAAAAACAGCGATTCTTGTAATCGTAGGTTATATTTTTTAATATTATCGAAACAAGTTCAAATAATATCTTTGAAGAAGGTAAAAATAAAAACCGTTCTATACGGCGTATATCGCAGAGTAATATGTATATCATACAAAAAAATTTTTTACCATGTACAATTTTTATTTTTTTGCTCCACTGAATCGCGTGATATAAGTAACACAGACACGAACTAAGCACGTCGTATTTCACGCGCAGTTAGTACGTCCCAAGAACAATGTGCACATTGTTCGTGTCTGTGTGCACAAACTCTGTACACATAATTTGCATGAACCATCGCTTGCAAATCTTTTACTGCGTCTCTGAAATCATGCAAGTTTAGAACAATGGCAATAGAGAAGATAAACAGGAGGTAATAGATGTACAATAGAATCCGAGTTATCGAGACAGAATTTCGAAGTCATGTTAATTTATCACCACACAGATTCGTAAAAATAACAATTTGATTTCTATTATTGGAATCTGATTGCATTAATAAGAATTCTGATTAAAAATGGATAAATCAGAATTTTCTAGTTAAATTTATTATATAATTCTACAGTGAAAACAAGATTATCAAATATTAATACATATTTCTTTGAATAGTACTAACAAATTAATGATTTATATAATAAATATATATTTTTAGTAAATATTTACTTAGAACTATACAAGCAAATATTTATTAAAATTTAGTATTTTCTTTTCATATTAAAATTTAGTATTTTCTTTTCATATTAAAATTTAGTATTTTCTTTTCTTTAGTATTTTCTTTTTGTAGTTGAGATAACCAGAAATCTGATGTACGATCAGAATTTTCTTCGTTTATTTTCAACTAGAAATTTTTCCTCAGTATAGCTGAGATAAACATATTTCATTGGTATTCGATAAAACGAAATTAGTTCGGTAAAAACCGCGGGTACGACGCAGCATTGCTATCTATAAATAAGCATGTGGAAAGAATGCAATATTGAACATTTGCCGACCCAATGTTATATTTTAAGCAAGGTCTATGGAAAATCAATTGTTTCCAGTTAGACCATCTCTTTAGGAATTCTCAGAAATTCTGCAGGGTCACTTTGTTACTTACTGATCTTTTTCATACAAACAAGTGCGTGTGTCCAAAGTTTCTCGAAAAGGGATTTTTCGTGAAGTCTCAAGACCAAAGACATAGAGCATCGACTACGTCATCCGTGTAAAATTGATCGGTAAAAGGGAGATAGGACACGAAGAAGACGGTATCTATCTTTTTCTACTCAATCAATTATAATATGTTGAAGAAAAGACCTGAGAGAAATATCTATCAAATGGTCAACAAAAATGGGAGAAAAAGAGTGTGAAGACGGTCAATCTTGTTCTAAGATAAAAACTTTTTGATATTTGTAACTATAGATTACTTTAATTATGATTATGACTATTATAGTACGAATAACTATATATGTTATTCTATCAATCAATATATGTATATAGTTTACAACCGAAAATAATTAGAATTATAATAATATGTAATTACAGTTGCAAAAACCAAAAAATTTTTCTCTCAGTAAAGAGAAAAAGATTGACCGTCAGCTCTCTCTCTTCCATTTTTGTTGACCATTTGATATACTATTTAGATAGGAACGGAGCAATCCATGCTCTATATCTTTACTCGAGACCCAGGGAATAGTTTCATTATTTACGAATTTGCCTTATCGGAATGGTTTCGAAAAGACCCTCGTTCTTGCTCTGCTTTGCGATACGAATGAAAATCGATGCGAAAAACACGGAAACAATACACGTTTCACCTTCAGAAAAGTCGTTCCCGAATTTACGACTGAGTTGTACAATGCATTTTTCTCGACGACAAAGCAAACGTTACCGGGAAGTATTGTAATTCGTAACGCTCGTTGGCAATGATGATGCCGCGGATTTTCGTGCATCTGAAATGTCCGAGCGATTCTGAGGGATCACCTATACCGCAAGTAATATCGCGTAACGGGATCGATAATAATATCGAGGAAATATCGTGTTACGTGGATAAGGTACAGAACTACGATGCATGTCGCACGTGGTGTTGTAGCGTGTGTTATAGGGAGTACTACTTAAGTACTATTTAAGAAAAGCGAAGAAGACCAGCGATATTATTGCATGTCGAACGTCAAATTGAGGTTGCGTTAAACGGTACGAAACACGAAAAATTAAGTCTACCATACGTGAATCAATTTGTAACAGCATAAATATAATGTTACTTATTAAGACAAGATAAAATCGATAGTTATTGACACAATCCTATCTTGAACATTCGTGAATACATTCATTTAATAATGCAATCCCTCGAGAATGTGTACATATTCCTATAGATTCAATTTAATACCAGAGTTATAATTAATTCTATACTAATAGGCAATTCTATCCTTTCGCTTTTATAAAGACAGAAACGGACTGAAGGAAAGATAAATTCTCGATATATAGTATGAAAAATAACGTAATGATATAAATATAAAAAAATTAATGAATATTACCAGCTGACCTTGAAATCAAATTTTGGAGCAAAAATTGATTTAAAATATAAATCAAATTTTGGAGCAAAAATATTAAAATATTTTAAATAATATTAGATATAACAAATAATATTAATATTATATTAATATTAATATTATCATTATTAATATTTTTTCTAATATTAGAGGACGAAATTACTTAAAATTATGAATACAAATTTTTAAAAAATCCGCACAATCACAAATTTGATAAAATTTCCATCATTAAATTGGTCCGGATAACTTTTCCAAAAGAGGAGACAATCTCGTTGTGACAACGACGTATGATAATCGCGAGTTAGTTTTCAAATTATCTAAACCGACATCCCGAGCGGAACTTCAATATGTATGACCGTGTTGCAATAGTTCTCGCGTCAGTAACTATAAGAATGAATTCCAGGATATACCATTCCGGTGAGTCACTCTTCATGAATAATTGCGTCGAGTGACCGATCATGCTCGACGATAAAAACTCGCGCCGCGTTCACGTCGTTTAATCAGAATACTCTAGAATCGCTTAATTTGCGATCGACATTATTTACTATGCATTACCGATCGCATCTGATTGGCCGCGTGACTTGACGATGGAATATCGAGAATTTATCATTGAAAAAAATTCCACACATTGGCGCCAATTTATTATCGACCGCTTGATTGCAAACAGCGAGTAATCAGACTGAAAGTAAAAACAGTCACGAAGAGGCGAGTCTTAAAAGACTCTTGCGTCTCTTAAAAGAGAAATTGATAACGCAGTTAAGTTGAAATTTTTATCTATTTAACTTGTATGTACACTGAAAAAAAAATACTACACTTTAATAAATGTTTATTTAAATAGTTCTAAGTGAAAAATAGTTCTGAGTAAATATTTACTAAATGTAAACATATATTTATTTAATACAAAAATCACTAATTTCGTTTAACTTTCATTTTTTATTAAATATTTATTTACTGTAAATGTTTACTTTTATTTAAAGAAATATTTATTAAATTTTTCTTCAGTATATCTTTTACGTTACGCAATATGTGATTACGTTATAATTTATTATTACGTAAAAAGATCCTTTCTTCGTTAATAGAACCAAAAAGGTGGGCAGCATTTAGCTTTTTTATTCAATGTAAATGTATTTTATTTATGTATTTACATTCTTCCCTTTCATTCCCTTATTCACAATAATTACCGGATAGAAAATACAATTATTTTAAAATATCTTCCAATTATCAAAAATTATTCTAAAATACAATTATTTTATTATAAATATTACAATAAATATTACCCATATAATTAAGATATCATAAATATATTTTAATAGATAGCATATTTTTTAAAACTCCTCGCTTACTCGAATCCAAATATCTTTTATTTATATTCACATATACATATCGCAGTAAAATGTTTACTAATCTTGTAAATCAAGTGATATCGCAATATCTTGACATTTAACATTTACACACGCTTCTTGAACGAAAAAGATCATCATTACAGATTGACGAATATAATTTTTTCACAAGAGCGTTTGATAATTCATGTAAAACGATTTATAACAAGCTATCGACTGACATGTGTCAGTAAAAATATCGAAAAACACTTCGGGGGTGAGGGAAGATAAAAATTCCTTAGATGAATTAATCGGATCGGCAGAGAACGTAAATCATCCGGCCGGCATGCATAGCGATTGGCATGACTAGAAGGAAAGAGGAAACGAGGGAGGAGTAAGGCGCGAAGAAGTAATTCCGTAGTCGCGCGTGCACGCTTGGAGATTGTTTTCCCACCAAGCATCGGCAGCTCGTCAATATGTATCGCATTATTCCTCGCTCGCCGGTGCGTTCGAGGGCTGTCCGTCTAGCGATATACGTGCGACTCGCGTACATTACTATATAAAGTGAGCACCGGGAGGCCGCATATACGTTCCTCTTTATCGCCATCGTCGCGTCCTGCCACGGGAGGCATGCTTTTATGAATACCGATTTCCATTCCGCACCCGTCGCTCTCGCGGTATCGAATTATTGACGCAAGGCGGCCTTTGGCACGCGCTCGAATAACAAGCGCGATACGAGATTCTTGAAGTGGCGGATGTAACGCGAAGAACGTTCGGTAATGAGCGCGAACTTGACGATTGATATTCTTCGTTAAAATCAAAGATAGAACATGGACTATGCAGCCATTCGTATGCAGTGTAAAAAAAAAAGTCCGAACAGATTTAGCCACGGAGATTTATTCACATTTGTGATCGTGTGGACTTCTCTGAAATTCGTATTCATGATTTTACGTATTTCGTTCAGTAATATTAGAAGAAATATTAATATTAATAAAATTAATCGATAAGAATGAAAGAAGTAGGACGCGAAGATGGCTACTTTCTATCTCTTTCTATTCAATCACAATATCTTAGAAAGAAAGGGAGATTGATCGCTTCATTTTCTCTCTCTCTCTCTTTCTCTCTCTCTCTCTCTCATTTTTGTTGAGCACATTTGATATTCTATTTAAATATAATGCAGTCCATATTCTATGTCTTAATTAGAATGGCATTTCGTAAGAAATTCATTCGTGTTCTTTCGCAAACTTTGACGGTTTTCACACCGAACAACCATAACTGTGAATAATGAATTTGTAATTGTCCTTCTTGCACGAAATCAGAATTCTATCGAATTAATGCTCACTTAGATTTGGTGGAAGAATTTGTCTACCTGCAATTTTAAAGTGAAATTCTTCAAAAGTATTTCCTTAATTTCCCTTAAGGGAGAACCCTTTATCAAATAATCTACAAAACTGTATCTAATTGTATCATATGAAATTGTACTTTATGAAAATGTTAAAGAAAAATTATTTAGACAAGGAATTATTTAAACACGTATCGCAAAATAAATGTACTGTTATTGTTATGTATGCATGTGTATCGTTCACTGATTAATACAATGACTGTCATTACTGCATGTTTGCATCGCGATTAAGTCAATAATAGAATTGCTAACTCACAACTAGCGTTAAATAATCTTTGTTTGATTTGCGTGAGACTTGAAAACTTTATATAACAAACAAAAGCAATTTTATCTGTTCGTTTTCCTGTCAATACACATATTCTGCATTCAAGTTTAGAAATTAATATCATCTCATAAAGTATTGTATATTTAATTGCTAATCATATCACTTAATGATAATTGATATGTTTATAAACTTCAACAGGCGATTTGAACTCACTTTATAAATCTAAGAGAGAAAAAAATGTGTGAAAACAAAAAGAAACATATCAAAGTTAATTTTGTTGTCAATATACTGATACGAGATTTTTAGGAGAAAAGAGAAAACATACTAATTAAAACTCGTTTTCGCAGAGGAAATAATTCTTTAATCGTGATTCGATCAAGTTGAATTTTAACGAAACATGCATGTTACAAGCAACATTTGTGTCATGATACGCTGATAAGAGAGATACATGTAATTAAACATGTTTAATTAGAAGAAAAAAACTTGTATTCCAATTATAAAATATGTTGAAAAAAATCATAAACTCATTTAAGATAAAAAGAAATTATAAAAACTTATGAAAAAAAATTACTTAAAAAATACCTTGCAATGAGAGTAAACTTAATATTAATATTTGAAAAAAATTAAAATTTCCTCTAAAGGATTCGATTCTTCCTGTAAAAGAAATGGACAGCATAGACAGTAATTATACTCCATAATTTTGATCTTAGTTTTAACATATTCGTGCGTGAGACTTAAAGTAGCAAATAAAATACGTAATAAAAGTTAAAAGTTACGGTAAACGACGTCCGTTTTGGAAGGAACGAGATAGATCCCACACATTTTCCGGTAAATATACTGTAATATCGTTAAAATTATGATCGTGACTAGGGGAACGTTCTCATATCCATTCATCCATTTCCGCGGATATTGCCGTGTCATAAAACGGAATACGTTTGACGTGACGCCAACGCGCGTAATCGCGAATTCTTCGCTGTCGTCACGTGAAATTTTATTTATAAACTTTCATCCCGCTTCCTAGTGTCGGATTAGCGGGATAAGAATCCGTGGTGGCCGCGTATACGCGTACCTAATGACGCGTGTGCACCAATACGCGCGCGTGCTGCGTGCACACGTACTTGTACGCGTACGCGGCTACTTGGTTGGCAGGTGAGGAAAATATGCACCTACTTTATGGTTGAGGCAGGTCGCGGCTCTTTAAATCGCCGGAAACGTACGACTAGAAGAGGAGAGACGCGCGAACGAGCAACCGAGCGAGTCAACCGGTGTGTTCCTGGCTTCCTCCTCCACTTCCCCGTTCGCCTGACATTGTATTTTCGCTGCCTTTCGAAAGCTTCTCGGAAAGGCACCGTCGCCAATAATCGCGATCAACGCCGTTATCCCACTGTGCGCCTTAAAACAGGTTGCGGCAACGACGCAGTTGGAACGCATATCGACCGCGTGTATCTGTATGTTTTCTTTTTTTTTGTCTCGCTGGTAAAAAGAAGGAAAGGTTGATTCCCCTTCCCCCTACCGGGTGTTCCTTTAATTTTATTTTTCTGTCGAATATTGATTTTTTTCGATGAGATGCTGTGCTATTTTTTTTCGCAATAATTATTTACAGTTTTTAAGATGCTTATTAACATCAAGTTAAGCCTTTTAAGAGATGCTTAATTATATAGATAATAGATTAAATTGATTGTTAATTTAATTTAGAACTATTATTACTTCATAGGACTGATATCACTATTCCACCTTTGTGTTTCAAGATCGACAAATAATTGTGTATTGTATATATTTACAAAAAATATTAAGCATAAAAAAAACCGTCTTGATCAAATATAGCATTTTTCAGACCGAAAGTGCAGACCGAATTCCGACAAAATCGCTGTTTTACCGATTCAATATGATTTAGGCCCGATTGCATTAACGTTACTTTAACTTTAAGAAGAGCTTAAAATTCTCTTTCTCTCTCTCTCTCTTTCTCTTAACTTTAAAAAGAGAGTTTTAAGCTTCGTTTAAAGTCAAAGTAACATTGGTGCAGTTCTAAGAACTAGAAAAAGATAAAAAATCGAATTGAAATTAAAATTAAACTACATTATGGTATAGAAACGGATATAAATCTAATTCTAAGAACTCGACGTCGCGTTACAACTGAATCTCTTGTAATCTATTAGTCTGTAGCCTCTAATTTCATAAGTACAGATTACAGAGCTTTTATATATCAAGCAAATGTTATCACGACTTGACAACTCTAGCTCTGCCATTGGAGACTAAAAAATAATAAAAAAGAACTTAATTTCTCAATATATTTTATCGACCTAAATTCTACGCTACAGACTAGTATTAATGCGTGTACTTTAATTTTAAAAAAGGATTTCCAAATCTATAAAAATAATATATGTAATATTATTCTACGAAAATAATTGCATTTAACCAGTAAACCCGACAGCTTTATGATTCCCTTAAAGTCACCACAGGTAAAAAAGTTTTAGTCGTAATCGTAAACATTTCGACCAATCATGGTCGAGCATTCTAAAATGTAAAACCACACTTTTGACTGTGATTGGCTAATTTTCTTACCATTTTACGGTTACGACTAAAATTTTTTTACGTATGGCTTTTAACGAGATGTATAAAATTCGCGAAATTGACTTTTAATTAACAAAAGTGTGACAATGGAGATCATCATGATTTCTAATGTTGCGGTAAGTCTTAAATTAAACTTTCATTAACATGAAGCAGAACGATAACAATTTGCCTATTCATTAGCATCTGTCGGCACGTTTATAATCAAAAAGAAACAACGAATAAATCTAGAACATCACGTGTAAATATACACCACTACTGTACTTCAGAAATATCAACAACGGAAATACATTCTCCGATTAATGCTGATCTATGTCTCGTATAAACGTTGATCTCGTGTAAACCGGAATGGCCGATCGCAGATGGACGTAAAACGGTTCACTGTATCCGATCTATTCACTCAATAAAGATCTTCGGCTTCTCTTATCCGCAGCTATAAACCGCGACGCCTTCGTTCATCTTCCCCGAGAAAATTATTGTTTCCATGTACATAAAATCCATAGCATTTCTTGTGCTACTCGCGTGTATCTTCCCTCGAGAGACGACGCCGTTCCATAACGGTTAAAACATTCGGTTCATAACCAGTGGGAGCATCGTTCGAAGGAACGAACGACGGTGGGAAAAATAACGTCGGCGGCTTCTTCTAAGTTAACCGGGAGCACTTTGTTTTTTCTCCCGTAGAATGCTGTTTAAATCCTATGAGTCAGCTAATTTCATGGCTCGTTAAGTTGCGACCGACCCAACCCGTACCATAACTCGGTCGGTGTTGATTATGTCCTTTACAGTACTCTTCGGAAGGAATTCACAAGCATTGTGCAGTCATTTAAAATTGTAGAGACAAGCAGCGTTGGTATGCGGACTATACCTCCGATCGACCCTTTTGTCGGATATTTGCGTCGTGGATATCACGGAAACGTTAGATTCTTTAGGAAATGATCAAAATTCAAGATCGACTTGTTACTTAATGAATTTTACGATGTACATATTTCTCTCTCTTAAAAGAATAATATTAAAATAATATTAAAATTATTTATTAAAAAAACAAAATTATTATAATTATTATAAAATAATTGGTATATATTACAAAATTATAATAACTAATAATATTATTATAATATACTTATTAAATAGTAATTTCCAAAAAAAATCACAGTTTAACAGAGATTAATAGCTTTTAATTATCGTTTAATAAGGAAGAGAAAAATCGAAAGATTTTAATTAGAGTTGTTGCAACATTGGCGTATAATCCATCAAATATTATTATATATCGTGTACATTCACCGTTAAAAAATTTTCTTTCGAGCGTAAACCACGATGATTTACGCCTATGCAATGACCGAAGGTCAAAGATGCGTGCAGCTGTACCGAGCGCAGCTCCGAGAGCCATCTCTTACGCCGCCCCGCCCTTTCCTTCCTCGCCCTTCCCTCTTCGATAAGTCAGGATGAACCAGGCTGGCGGAAATCTCAACACAATTTTCTTGAATTCTCGATAATACACAGGGTGTTTGGAAATCACGCACTTTCTCATTTAATTACGGAATTTTTGATAACTTTGAGCGAATTCGTCTTGTACAAACACAAGAGCTATTAAAGTAAATCTCGAAACAAACGAACTTAAGAAGAAACTTGGAGCAAAATTGAATATGCGTGCGATTTTATAAATTAATAATAATAATTTTGTAGTAATTATCATAATTATTATTAGGTGTTGGAATTAATTCGTAGCGTTTTTAATGAAAGAATGTTATTTATTTCACATGAGCATTAAAAAATACATTAATGAAAGTACTTCCCATCACTTGTAAAACGCTACGAATTAATTCCAACATCTAATATTATAAAGCAACAATTAAAAATAATGTGATTCACAGACTCTCAATATTAAAAATAAATATTAATAATGAAAAACAGGCAAATGAGAGCACAACGTAGTTGATATTAAGGTATACAAATTACAATAATATTTAAAAATATATGTATTTACTCCATGATAGAATTCGTGTCACATTCATTCTTCTAAAAATACGTATGAACGTTTCGCTTCATTTTATACTTAAGCCATCTTTAGCAAGTTTACAAATTAAATAAAGATAACAATACACTCTTAGTAAACTAAAGATGACTGCATAGTTCAAACGTTCTGAATGTTCCTTCTTGACAGCTAAGTGACTGTTAATTAAGTTTGATTCGACAAGAAGTGCGTTGACAATTAATATCATTATGAAAGAAGAATGATTTATACTTTTGTTGATAGTAGACAATGTATCCACTTCAAGATGTGCATCCCAAATTATTATTTATTGTTATATTTATTATTACATTTATATTTATCATTATAAAATATGCAAAAATTTCTGCAACGACATTTCACGAGATAAAAATCTTACACTGTAAGATCTTACACACTCATCTTGTCATATTTACTGGTTCTCTCGTTACATTCTGAAGTTGCACGAGACATCTAAGATCTGCATCAACGAGATGCGTTTTATATTTTTAGTTAGACGACGCCGGTGGTGGGAAATGACAGACGGGTGCAAAACACGTGTGAACATTCTGGGACGATTAACGGACGGATGCTGCACTTAATAATTTGCCAATTGTTTCTACATCATAGCGTGGTATTAACCGGTAAGTGTAGCGTACTATGAGTACCGCACTTAGAAAATTATTTTCTTCTTATGGATGGATTACGCTTGAAATCGCTTTAGTGTCCTATAGTCTCGTCTCCATTCTTCTGCCTGGCATCTTCGTCGCTTTTGTATCTTTTTAAAGTGCTTTTCTTACTATTCTTTCCTAACAAATGGAATTTCGATGCTGGAGGTATGTCCAACAGTGTACGAACCTTCTACAAAAATATATATGCTTGAAGTAATCGGATGTTCTCGGAGCGCTATTGAGGACGCAAAATCCTCCGTTTATCCTCGTGTTGTTCAGCAATACAGGATTGTCATAAATTCCCCATCCTAACATTCTATAACTTTCCCCTGATTTCCATCACTGTTTGGACTTTTAATTGTTAAGTTGGCAGTGTTCCAAAACTACATAGGTGTTGATCTACATATATTAAATTTCTTTAAGAGTTCCAAGAATAACTTTTAACTTTCCAGAAAATTTTGCAAAATTTCTTTACTTTTCCCTGATTTCCCTGATACTTTTTCAATTTCCTTTCCCCGACAATTTCCTAATTTCCAGTTTTGTAATTCTATAATACATCTAAAATCCATTTCTCAAATACTCTCCTGGCTATCGCGGGAAATCGAATGGGAATGCGGAAGAGAAAGAATTTGACGTTCACGCGATTTCATTGATTAGTTGTGCTTAGTAGTGTTAAGAAAAAGCGGACAAAGCCGCATTCCTTGAACGACAGTAACACACATTTTAGCGTCGTCCCGGCCATTCCGACGAAAGTCTGAAACGTTTTGCTTTTCTCCTCGCACGATAACCATTCAATGGCAGCTTCATCAAAGAGAGAAACGCACTTCTTCGTGATATATTGTCGCGTTTAGAAACGAAGAAACAACGAATTTAAGCGACGATTTATCTTAAAACATGGATGACCTCTCGACATTTCGCATCTTTCATTTCTTTCCTGATTTTTCATTTTAACTTATGATAACTCAACTTGATGATAATCTACACTGTGAGAAAAATTTTTTGTATTTTTGACTATAATTATATGTTATAATTATGATTATTACCGTTATAATTTAATTATTATTACTAATATCAAAACAATAATAATAGTAATAATTATAGTAACATCATTATTATCATAATGATAATTATAATAATATGTAATTATAATCATAAATTCAAAAATATCAAAAATTTTTATCTTAGTGCAAAAATTGTATTTTTCTAACTTTGTTTAAACTGAAATTAAACTGATGATTTTTTAGTAAAAAGAATCTAGTTGCATTAATTGGAATGTTGATTGAAAATGGATTAAAATTTTCTGGTTAAATCTACAATTATAATTCTAGTTGAGGTAACTAGAATTTTGATTGATAAGATTATCTTTTGGTTCGTTTAGTTTTATACGTAAATAACTTTTAAAGATAATATTACCATCAGGTTAGTGATATTATCAATCATAGCACAAAAAAAACATAATTTTATATTATCGTCAGATTAAGTGAAGTTAAGTCTGAACCACAAGTTTACTAGAAAATGAAAAACCGAGTCGTAATTAGTAACTTTTTACAAGTCACTTTCCAAGTTTATCCGAGATATCTTTGATGCAAGGTTATACGTTCTTTTTTCGGTAAAAGTTAAAAACGAAACTAGGATAATATTATATAAAGATCCTTTCCTTGAAGATAAAAAAAAGTCTCGTTCAGATATAGGGTGGATCCCCTGCTATCTCCAGGTCACAGAATGATGTCGGTCGTTTTAGTAACGAGATGTCGATACGAAACAGAATCAAAGAAACATGAAGAGAAATATTTCTCAAAAATGACATGTCCGTTAGGACGCGCGATATAACCGTTAGCATGTCCGAAATTGGTCAGCTTGATCAATTGATCTCGACCATTCCACCCGTTATTTGTAGCTATCTTGGTAATGATTAGTTCAATAGGAACTTCCTCCGTATTACCTGTGACCTCTTTTCTTCCAATTCTACCATTTCGCGATTGGAACGGATATTCATTGAGAAAATGCAGCGAATGATATCTCATGGCACGATATTATGGTAAGACAGCTGCCACTTCTCGGCATGCAGTTATGGTACATGACTATCGATTGAAAAGCAAAATAATTAATTAACGTAGAGAATTGTGATATTCTTGGATGCTAAATGTATACGTTTAAAAGAAATTGTATGTCGAAAATATTTACCTCATGTATATATTCGATTATATACACTGAAAAAAATACTAAATTTTAATAAATATTTGTTTGAATAGTTCTAAATAAATATTAACTAAATATAAATATTTAATTATTTAGTACAAGAAGTAAGAACCATTAATTTGATTTAACTATCATTTTTTTGTTAAATAAATATTTAATAACTGTACTGTAAGTAAATATTTACCCATTATTATTCAAAGAAATATGCGTTAAGATATTAAATATTAAAAATCGAACGAAAATAGAAAGTTTTCAGAAGAGACTACAATTATAGTTCTTGAATGAGCGATAAAAGGTCAAAAGGCAAGTTAAACTTCTAAACTAGAACTGTAAAGAGATAAATTGTGTTAGAAATAACGGATTTTTGCTACACGTTCCTAGAAATACGAAACATTTTGCTTCGAATACATCGAAGACAGAAAATAACGGAGTTTTCAAGAAAGAAAGATGCAACAACTAATATTGTCATGTAATTATCTGCGTTCTCATTACGTTAAAATGAGTAATAGCTTCTAATATCGGTATAAATTCTATACGCTATTTATAGCGAATCATAAATAATCTGTACAACTGATCGTCTTAGAGTCGAAAGTATCAATGATAATAGCTATTAATCACACTGGCTTCAACGTTGAACGAATCTTTTGTCCAGATTAGATATGACAGATTTCTTGAAATAAAACGTGTATTGATGAAATCGTTTTCTCTAAAATAAGATTAGATTAGAGATATTTGTTTAAAGCTTCAAAATTTAAATATGACAAGTGTCTTAGAATATAACACATATTGATAGTATTGCTTTTTCTCACAGATACCGATATCTAATGTAACTTATAGCATTTTTTTTCGACCGTAGCACGTTTAAACCGATCTGGATTGGATTAATGATGTTGCATGCTCTACTATTGGTAGAGCATGTAACGTCAACCAATAGTAGAGCATGTCATTAATTCAAGTCGATTTAAACCCGCTACGATTGAAAAAGCTATTAATTTCATCGGCAATAAACCTAGATTGGATTAGGAGCATTTCTTTGAAGCTCGCTCTAAAACTTCATTGAGAAAGGCTGTAAGAGCATCACGAAAAACTTTCCCTTTGTTTAATATAGCAACTCTTCGCCGCTCTTTTACGAAGGAATGACGTTATGTTCAACAGATGTCGAGGTAACGATTCGAAGGGGTAGGCAAAAGCGACAATATAGAAGGAAGACAAATGTGTCACGAGGGTCGATAACCAGGCTAGAGATCACCGGCGCGGAATTCTGCGCGGAATTACAACTACGGAAAATGTATCTTTGCGACAAACAGTTACATAAATTCTCCAAATCATTCAGGATTTTTTTTCTTAGCGCAAAGAATATTTCAATGAAATATTCTACTTGGTTTGAGTGATAATTGATTTATGAGAAAATTCTGTAATATTTACAAATCACGTTTTGAACGATATACTCTTACATTGAAAAAAATAAATTTTAATAAACACTTGATCGAGTAATTCTAATTGTAAATATTTATTAAATGTAAAAACATGTTTATTTTATATAAAAACAATTAATTTGTTTAATTTAATTATTATTTTTTATTGATCTAATTAAGTAAGAGAATTCTTATATCGATCAAGACAGAACTTAGTGCTTAAACATTTCTGTATAAATATATCTGATTATATATATATATATATATGTATAGATATATAAATATATCTGATTCTGTATTAAAATCTAGTAATTTTTTTTCAGTGTACAATAAAGTTTTAATTCGAGGATTAATTGCAATATATTGAATTTATTTAAGTTGACAGAAAATAACTGTAAAAAATGTCAATCATAATTTTCTGTTGAAAACAGACCGTCAAGCAGTCGAAAGGAAGTGGGATATACATGATACCTTCGTTTATGTGAATCGGTACTTCTAGCCTGCTTGCTCAATATTGCGAGAAGAGAAAATTCGTTTCGAGTTTCGTAGACAGACCTGGTTTTCTACCACAGTATCTTCAATGTAAGACACGTAAAGATTCAAATCATCGTCCGCTAGAATCTCGCGGCTGGAAACGTTCCGTATGTGTTACAGCTCGCCGTGATAATGAAAATGTGAGAAGCCCGTTAACCCGCCGCTCCTAAGCTAACGACCACACAGCAGCCGACAATGAAGATACAAAAGCGAAGCGGCGAACGAATTCTCAATTGGCCATTATTCCGATCATTAGCGATGATTTTCGCTCACAATATCATCTTAATGAATCGCGATAATTAAGTGAACCGGGAGCGAGGGACACGTTATCTCGCTGGGAAGAATTTCAACTTTCGCGCGAGAAAGCATCGTCGACGACAACGGCGAGCAAACAATCGATTTTCGCGACGATTGGCGAGGGAGAGAAAGAGGATTTTACGATTCCATCTATCTTCAAATCAGCGAGACAATGACTGACGGTGGAAAAAGCAAAAAAACTGATGGAATGGTCCCCCTCGATGACTTCGACGTGCCGATTATTGCATCGCGTTTCTCAGAAACTGAAACAAGCGTAACAATTCCGACGAAATGGATGGAACTTTCGTCTAAGAGCGTTTTCTTACCTCGTCTCGGAAGCGGGATGCCCTGCTTTCTATATCAATAAAATCGCACAGCGGAAAGAAAACGACCGATCGCTATAGCGTTCTCGGAGGGAACGTATCGCAAATAGACGGTACTCCGAAATTACTGCATTAAATTCCCGCTTGCAATTAATCCCCCGATTAAAAATGAGCATCTATCTCGGCATGCCATCTTCTACTTATTTTTTACGAAAATCGCGGACATGTAGAAGCGTAGTCTGGATAGAGAGATCAATTAAATCTAATGCCAAGATTGCTCCTCGGGAAGTAAAAACACGCCTCGCGATTAAAAGCATCTCGAGACTCCTTCAAGCGTGGTTGAAACTTGATATTGCAAGAAGCATAACAAGCGAATATTTGTGCAAGCATTGAGGATGTAATATCATGTTTTTCTTCCCAATCGTCGATTCAGAAACACAAACATATGCAAAAGGGTTATTATTTTCATTTGTATTTTCATACACTGAGAAAAAAATTATTCATTGACTAAATTAATTTTATCAAATTAGCAATGTTTTTTTTGTGTATTTTCATCAAATGTTTATTTCAATCTTAACCTGTATTTTATTAATAAAATACCGATGCATTCTGTCTTATCATATCAATCACATACAGAAAAACATCATTTTATTACTAAGAAAAGTGACTCAATTTACTTTATTTCTTTCTCGGTTAATTTCAACATAGATATTTTCTTGATAATAAATCTTAATCATTTCTTATTTCTATTTTAATTTATTTTATTGTTTAATTAAATCTTAAAATATACTTATTGCAAATTTAAAAAAAATCTATATATTATCAATATATACTCAAAACAGAGAATTTATTTTCTTTTAAAGAATATTATAAAATATTATAAAATTGACTGAAGAAGCGGTTCTATACATATAATGAGTAAATCGAATTTATTTTAATTTGATGATCCTGATAGAAGTATTAAATTTACTTATAGGATTCAGAATATTTTGAATAAATTTAATATTTGCGATGAATTTATAACAAATTTGCGGATGTACGAATTTGTAAAATATTTGAAAGTATTATGATTTGTGCATACAGTATATTTTTCTGTGTATAGAATTTCGATCATATGATTGGACATCTAGTTATCTCGACCAGAATTCTGATAGATTTCAAGACATAGTTCAACAAAATTACTTTCGGATCTGTATAAATAGCTAAATTTTTAGATATATATACTTCTGATTTGTTCATTTCCCATCAAAATTCCAATTAATGCAAGTAGACTCTTTTTCCAGTATATCATTACGATTTTTTTTTCAACTTTTTAATTGTAATTCTCAAAAGAAATTTACAGAACAAAATTCTCCATTTTTCATTGGGTTTACACCTAGGTCGAAGGCACAGCTTCGAAAGTTGACAGCAGCCGCCATTTTGAAGCGGGAGGCCGTCTTTATGCGTGCATTTTTATCGTACGTCGCAGCAAGATAATTACGCTTACGATGTCGCGATGCGCACTCGAGCACGTACGCCGAGATTATACCTCGACTGGAAGAACATACGGACAATCCTAGAGAGAACGAAATCGTTCGAAGAGAGAGTTGTTAAATATAGCATAAAAATTGCTACCA
This sequence comes from Acromyrmex echinatior, assembly GCF_024713525.1. Taxonomy (NCBI): domain Eukaryota; kingdom Metazoa; phylum Arthropoda; class Insecta; order Hymenoptera; family Formicidae; genus Acromyrmex; species Acromyrmex echinatior. Next base: position 4,252,408 of record NC_141859.1, on the reverse strand, counting down.
ATTTCTCGCGACAGAGCGTCTCTTTTTATAACCCCCATCATTCGTGAAATTTGTTTGCGTCTCGGTGCGTCTATTCAAGTCGATTCTCGCGGAGTTTAATTCAAAGACAATCGCGAGATAATTCAGGGACGTAAACAGGCTCCTACTCGAGTCCGCGTTTGAAAGATCAGAACGCGTTATATGAGCGTTGCATTTCCTTCATCCACACTCTGGTTCCCGTTGAACCAGAAACCTCTAACATAGTCTGGTCACGGATAATTTTGTCAAAACAAGAGTGAAAAAAAGGAGTGATACATGTAAAATTTTTACAGTAAATTTAGAATAAACTTCTATAATAAACATTAAAACTTTTAGAATTAACTGTCACCCTAAAAAGTGAAATTTCACTCTTAACGATTGAAAACTGAGTCATCCTTTTTCAAGAACGACTCAATTTTTATCCTTTGGAGTGAGATTCCATTCCAAAGAATTTAGAGAGTACTGTTTCTCTTTATGTATGCTGTTTCATTCTAACTTAATAAAGTTAACAAAAATGACGGGCTAATGAAAAGTTGTTCGTCATCTCATGGCCAGATTCTGTTAGGTTTCTACGCCGCGCGTGTTCATTGCATCTCGAGGCATCCAGACGACGTAAATCATCCCCCCGGTCGCGTCGTAGCGTTCCGTGCGGCCGACATTACCAGCCGCGCGGATTAAATCGCGACGCCATGTCGCCGATTGCGATGGTCGAGGACGGGGGATTTAAATCGCCACTCGACGACGATCCTGCTCGCTCTAATCGTCAGGCTAGGAGACGCGATCGGCGCGATTGCGCTTATCTACGACTGATCGGCCTCGCAAAAAGTACAGTTCAATTGCCGAATTGCGAATCCGTGAATTATTGACTTCTGCTTAGTACTGTATAGCGAAATTGGCTGCATTTAGCGGAAAAAGCTTTGCAACTTATATAAATTCTTTAACGTGATTTATTTACTCTCTAAATTCTTTGGAATGAAATCTCACACTAAGGAGGGATTGAACCAATCTTCAATCAAAAGGAATGGCTCAATTTCCAATCTTTAAGGGTGAAATTTTACTCTTCAGAGAGTTGGAGATTTGTGATTTATGGGCTTTTACAGCAAATTATTATCTAAACTGTAAGTCTTAAAAAATTGATCGATCACAGTCGAACGTGAGAAGAGTAATCGACTATTATTTGTCAATCTCTTACGGTTTAAAGCTTAAATAATGGCTTATTATGGAAAGTTCATTAGAGATACATTCACATGAGCAATCAAGAGCAAAATCAATCATGTCAAAGAGTTTCACAATAATTGCAAAGTTGCATTTTACTGAATGGAGTCATTTCTTCTTTCTCCGAAGACAGGATAATTTTGTACGGTATTTATTCTACATTTGGAAAGCTCTTGGATTCTGAGGGATCGAGTGCGCGCGCGGTTCGAGTAGAAAGAGAGAAAGAGAGAGAAGCGACAGTCAGAGAGACTAGAATAAAGGCAATCGATCCTCCCTCACTGGGCACGCAGAGAGACCGTTGAACGAACGAACGGATAGACACGCACGCACGCGAGAAAGAAAATGCGAGGGGACCAATTTGGCTTACGTATAATCGGGGGAAAAAAAGAGGGAGAGAAGAAAGGGAGAGAGAGAGAGAGAGAAAAAAAAAATACTTGGTGACACTCACCTCGTACTTGATGCCATTCAACCGCAACCACGTCTCCACCTTGAGACCATACGGGGATAAGGACGGGAGCAGCGGCGTCCGCGGGAACTGATATAGATAAACAACGTCCTTCTCGTAGTCAGGGTGGTGCACGGTGCTGGCCTTCGCCGGCGCCGTGGCCGCGCCGGCAGCGGCGGCGGCGTCATCGTCCTTCTTGCCGGCCGCCTCGTCCTTCTTCGCCGCCGCGTCCTTCTCTTCCTGCTTGTTGTCCGGCGGCGCGTCGTCCTTAAGCGCCTCTTTCATCTCCTTCACGTCCTTGATCTCCTTGCTCTCGGGCCCGTTGTTCTCCGTCTCGGTTGCCATCGTCATTGTCGTTGAACGGCTACGCGTTTACGTTTCTCCAAAACTCTCGTTCTCGTCGTCGTCCCCTTTACCGTCCGGCCGGAGGGGAGGAGGGGGATGGGGGGGATGGGGACTACAGTCGCGTGCTTCTCTACTTCAAAACTCGTGCCTCCCTCGTCCTGAGAATCGCCGCCTCCGCTCGATCGCGCGTGCACTCTCCGATCTCGAGCCTATCTCGACGGTAGCGCGCACCACACAAACCGTACGCCAAGCACTCGTCGCTCGTCGCCGCTTTCTGCTCGCCGGCCGGTTCCTTCCTTCTCGCCGCCGCTCGCTACCTCGCTTCGTGCAGTCCGTTCTCCCCTTACCGCGCGCGCGCGTGCAGTGACGGCGCGCATGCGCAAGCGCCACACCCCGCCGTGGTCGACATATTTAATTGGTCGGCCACCCCTGCCTTGCGTGCGCGCGACGAACACGAACGAAGGGAGAGAAAGAGCGCGCGAGTGTCTTCCCTTTCCCCTCGTTTTCCGTGTCTTGGAATACTCCAGGAAAGTCGCGGCAACGTCGCCGCCATCGCCGTTGCAGCGGCTAGCGATGGCTTCGAGCAGGGCCGAGGGCATCGATACCTTCCGCTTGAAAGGGACGGTGCGCGCAGGGCCGTTTTTAGGGATGTGAATGTCCATGTGTAAAAAAATGTACTCGATGAAAACATCCTAAGACAAAGAATGGTAGGCACTAATAAATTTTAAGCATCTCAGGCGACACAAACTGAAAATAATAACGTCAATTGATTGGTTCGCGTTGCTTGAAGTCCTTAAAAATTTTTACATTTAAAACGAGATAAATATAGATATATAGGTGATGGGAAGAAAGAAAACGAAGATACCGAGTGTAAAAAGTACAAGCATAGCGAGTAGACCTAATGTTAACTTCCGCACTCAACGGTGGAAATAATGTAAAATGTTTGATTTTTTTATTTCTGCACTAAATCGCATTAGAAATTTCTTATTCGCTTTCGCTATGATGGCAAACATATATTTACATTTCAAAACTATACTAATTCAGCCACAGACTTATAATGTAATATATATATATGATGTTACGTAGCAAACATTGATATTATTGTTACAACATTGATACCGTTATGTTATTTTTAATTGACGTCGACTGGGATGCTTCACTTTGTTCTAACGTGATATATAATAACAATAGAAAACCAGCTTTGAACTGTTGTAAGATTCTTTAATATGATTGGTTTATACATTTGGATTCAGAGAGAATCATTAAGAGAAAAAAATTCAAATCACATAAAAGAATCTTTCAAAAGTTACTTTTTGTGCTGTGAACACTGTTATTATTGGTTGCATCGATGACTTGAGTTTTATTGTAATTTTTGAAGGATCGCTTTTGAGCATTTTGATATATGTTCTGCCTTTATTATCTTCGTTGCCCGAAATAGAAAGTAAAGGAAAAAAAAAACACAAAAAACTTAGGGTCTGGTTTATCCAGACAACCATATACGCATACATAAAGAAAATCATCCAGTTTACTGCTTACATAAAAAAAATTATTGCATTTCACGTGCGTCTTTATAATACAAATACGATTAGATGATCTTTTTATGCATTAATTTAATTTTTTAAAAGAAAAAGATGAAGAGTAAGTTAAGCAAGATTAAAGTTAATCTACATTGATAAAAATAGGTATTAAACAGTAAAACGCAAGTAAAAGAAATTAACATAAAGGAAGCAACTTTTATTACGTTATTTATGTGCCTTATATCTTTGTGATTAATACCGATTTGTTTACTGCCTCAGTTTTTTTATATGTCACAAAACTTTTATGTTTTGTTTCTTATGCTATTTCGGGCAACAAAAGCAATAAAGGCGCGACGTATAAAACGCATATTTCTCAAAAAGTACAATAAAATTCAAATCATCGAAATAATGCTAAAAATTGACATTGGCTGCGTTCAGAGAAAGTAGCTTTGCAATTGTAAAATTTTTTAATGTGGTTGGTCTTGCCAATCTTAGTTGATTTCTGTTAATTTTTTATACTTAATCTAAATGTATAAACCAATATTAAAGAATTTTATACAACAGTTACAAATATCATACTGCAGATTATTCCAGTAATATAGCAGCAACATTGCAATGTTGCAGCAAAATATTGCAAATGTTGTAATAATATTGGAGAAACATCGCAAATATTGCAGCAATATTGCTGCAAACTTCTGTGTTGCATGGGAAGTTGCTTTCTCTTAAACGCAACCATTCTTTCTTTAAGAATGAGAGAATGGGAAAGAAAGGAGGTCAAAATTTTATCTAACAATAAGATAAAATTTATTCTACTTTTTAACAATAAACATCAAGTTTCACCGTTTCACGCGCGCATTGACTGCGTACAATCAGATTTAATTGTAGTAAAAACTGTCAAGTTGCCACAGGTCAATCACAGAGCCGTATTAGCATCTTAAAAGACATTACTTAAAACGCTCTTAACTTGATTTCTGCATGTGGAACTATGTTAAAAAAATTTTTTTAATTTAATTCAAGGGCACCTTAATAAGTAATTCGTATTAAAAAATTCACTTTTTTCCAAATTTTGACTATTTTCCCAACAAATACATTATATGTACATCTGATTTTAAATATCAATAGAACTAAATAATTTCAATGGATATATTCAAATTTGATGTATAATAGATTACAATGTACATAGAGTCCGAAGGGGTTAAATCGAGAAGAAACGTTGAATAAGTGCCTATAGGTGAAATCAGTGAAATGCGGCTACGACTCAGGGTGCCGGGTCTCTAATCGCGTTCCTGGGACCATCGTTCTATCGACCGAGTACGGAGGATCGTTCTCGAGTGCGTCGGACGAGCCGGAGATTCGAAAATCGGATCGGTCCCATCGCTTGCGCGTCCCGGGCCGCGCCGATGCAACGCGTGCGCGTTGGCGTTTGCACGCGCGGAAACGTGGCAACGCCGCGTGTCAAGCGGCGCAACAACGAACCCCTTTTCACGGGTTACTTTTTTTTCCACACTCTCTCTCTCTCTCTCTCTCTCTCTCTCTCTCTCTCTCTAGCCGATGGACTCCTATTTGGAAAACTACTTGCCGGAACTTGCGCCGTCCGCGAAGCGCAAGCTCGGCCCGGTCAGCTTCGATGCTCTCTCGTTCTCTTTTTTTACATTCTCTCCTTCTATTCATCTCTGTTTCGTCCTCTCTTTCTTTTTCTCCGCCATCGCCCAGTTCGAGTACCGTTTCGAGATTGTTAAGCCTAGAGATTGAAATTGCACCCTCGTGCGCGATGTGCCGCTTCGCCTCGGAATTATCGATAGACTGGCAGACGGTAGACGCGATCGATAAGGTGCGCGACACCCTTCCGATAGGACGTTTAAACCCTTTACGGTCTTGCATCGTGTGACGTGCCAGTCCCCTTGACAATTCTACACGCGTCTTTTTTTTCTTTTTTTGTTTTGTACTTGCGATATACCGGGAAAACGGCGAGTGCCATGTAATTCGCGTGGGAAAAACTTGCGTTTTCCCATTTCTGAAACGTTTCGAACGGCGAGCGGCGAATCGAATATCGCGGCGTATCGTAACGAGAGGATTGACATTTAAAATCAGTACATATAATGTATTTGTTGGGAAAATAGTCAAAATTTGGAAAAAAGTGAATTTTTTAGTACAAATTACTCATTAAGGAGCCCTTGAATTAAATTAAAAAAATTTTTTTAACATAGGGTTTTTAACGAGAAGGTTAACGACCGTGAAAACGAGGAGAGAAAAGCGGAGCCTCTCCGACTTTTGTCTTTGCGTCGTCGCGCCGAAAGAAGAAAACCACGAATGTAATCCTGACGAGAATAAAGTTGGAACTTACCTTATAAGGTGATTACGCTTTTTTTAAGCCTACATCATCACTCGTATTGGACTTTAAAAAAGTTTGAAGCTTTGTTTCCTTAATAATAATCATATTTCTGTACTAAATAAATACTCTTTTATGCGAGAAATTCACTTTTTTTTTCAAAATCTAACATTTATTTCTCATACAAATTTTAGAACGCGAACTTTATACTTTTTCTTTAAAAATGCTATCTCTGTAGAGTACAAATTTTTATGATGAAAAATAATTAAAAATGAAAAAAGTTGTATTTTGAGTAAAAGATTTATTTTTGAAATTTTTACTTTTACAATTTTTTAATTGTTAAAATTAACTTTTTCAAAGCTGCTATATTTTTATTTTCTACAATGTTTAAAAAATATAATATATTCAATAACTTTCTTCAGTTCGAAGAACGATAACCGTGAATATACGGCAACCAATTAAATGCATTGGGTTCATTTTGCTCCAAGAGATTATGAAGGATTAAGTTTCGTATAGATAGGGAAAAAAATCACGAAACATATTTGAACAATTTGATTTTACAGTGAGAAAAAAATGGTTCGTTTAATTAAATTAATTTAGTTATCTTTATTTCTTTTGTTAAAGAATGTATGTATTCAAATCAAACATATATTTCATTTCAACATATACATTCTTCAATAAATAAGAATAAAGACAGCTAAATTAATTTAGTCAAATGAACACTTTTTTTCAATGCATGATCAATGCAATTGATTAATTCTTCCTTCATCCGAGATCTCGAATCGATCTTTCCACATTGTGGACACAAGGATGTATGTTTTATTGTCTCAGTTTCTATCTTTTAGAAGCTTATGTTGTAAAGCCCATTATACAATTCTATTATACAATTTCGTAAGCAAAGACTAAGAAAAATGTTCTGGTTAAACCAACAAAAGATCCAATCAGAATGGTACATTGGTTATCAAATTGATACAACCAGAAATTCTATTTTGCCTCATCATTCCGATGGATCTTTTTAACCAGAACATTTTTCTTTGTGTAAGTAATTGGAATTGTAAGAATTAACTAATCACAGAGAGAGAGAGTCAAGTATGAGAAGAATATTCGACTCTCTCTCTGTGATTGATCAATTCTTACACCTACAACCATTTACAACTACGCTTATGCAACTGAATAGAATGGGTTTTATTCTCCCCTTACATTCGACTTACACTCCGATTTTTATTTCCGGGGAATTCACGTGGGATTATTTTTTATGTCGCGTTTTGTGGGGGGGGTCAACAATGGGGTGACACAAGGGTGACAATTTGGGGTAAACTGTGACGTCGGATAATTTAGGGCTGCCGTACACAAAATTTCTATAACAAAGTAACCTTAAGACGTGAACTTAAGCCAATCAGAATATTGCTTTAGATTTATGTATTCTAACAGAAATAGAAATAGCAGTAAACTTATCCATAAGGCGAGTTTCAACTGGTTGAAATTCACTTTATTGCCAGGTTATGGATAAATTTACTGTTATTTCCATTTCTGTTAGATTACGTAATCTAAAGCAGTATCCTGATTGGCTCATCGGCTTAAGTTTACACCTTATGCATACTGTTACAAAATTTTATGTGCGACAGCCCTAACCAGTTGCCTCTGGACAACGTTATATAGAGCCGCGCACAATCGAGCCATTATTATTGCGGCCAGATGCAGAATATTATGATGGGGGGAGGGGAAGAGCTAGGGGGAAATGGATTTCCTCGAATAACGAAAATTTCAGATAAAACTCGCACGGCTACTGTTAAAGAGATAGTGCTGTTTTTAAATGCATTTTCTATTAGCGCGGTTAATTTCACTCGAGGTTCGATATTAATTTTCAAACAGGAAAACAGACATAAAGTAAAAAATATGAAAAAAATAAAATTACTTGATTGATTTTTCTATAGAAATAACAAATGTTTATAGAAATTGTTGTCGAAGAATATTTTTTTTATGAACGAACTGATGGGTTATTTTCTGATAACATTCCAGATAGAATTTCTTTTTCTAATCTTCTTTCTTCGGCAATGACTCCGTCAATAGGTAGATTTGGCTGATAATAATCGATAATGCAATAGATAAATAGAATCGTGTACATATAATCAAAAAATAATTGTTAGGAGTGATACATTCTTTAAATTCTTTGAAGAAGAATCTTACTCTAAAAAAGGAAAATTGAGCCGATTTTGAAAAAGAATGGCTCGATTTTTAATTTCTAAGAATGAGATTTTATTCTTTAGAATGTGATTCACTCTAAAAGTTTTAAAGAGCGGAGAGATGTCAATTAATTTCGCCAGAAACATTTTCCAAAATTTGTTCATCCTTGGCGACTTCAGATGCGACTTTTTTTTCCATTCTTCAATTACATAGCATCGTGGCGATCTGTTGGCATAGTATAATCTATTATAGATATCTTATCGATGCTTGGAAACAGAGACAATATCCTGTCCAAGTAATCAAATAAGACAAAGTGTCGTATTTACGAAGTCACTAACGTCATCGCGAGGCAATCCAAACTTAGAGCGTTTCTACAAAAAGTTTTATACGCTATTAATATTATAAGTTCGCATACACGACGTAGGCTTTATATCGTTCTCTTTTATACGTTTGGAAATGAAATACGGAATTACACGACCTGCTAGTAATGCGCAATATTAAATTTATAGCATGCATAGGTAGTTACAAAAGAATATATGAGCGCGAAAAAGATTAATATTATACTGAAAGAGAAACGTAGAAAAATTCTATGGTCGCTATTGCCATATGGCAAGAAATTAAAACGAGTCGCGAGTTATATATGAGTCCCTCCCTCCCTTCTCTCTGTCTTTCTCTCATTCTCTCTTTGTCTCTCGCGCGACAATACTTAAAATCGATCCGTCTAAAATGGGGCTTTAAGGGTGCACCCTACGTTTTTCTCCATTCCTCTCCTCCTTCTGTTTCCACTGGTAGTGCCGGTGGTGCGAGAAGAAACGATATCGATCTGGGTGAAACGTGTTATCAGAAAATGCACCCACCTGGAAAATCTTACGATGCGTTTATGCATTATTCACCGTCCAGGAGTTTTTTACGAACTCTCCACCCTATGTGAGCCTGTCTCTTTTACACGTTGAATAACCGTTTAACCTATTTCAACACGGCGTTATTGAAAATACTTGGCTCTCGTAAGCCTGTAACAATTACGATTTGGACGTAATCCCCCTCGTTGCAATATAATTTCTTTAATAAACGTAACAATTACCTACTGACATCAAAAGATGCGAATATTTAATATTAATTTATTTTTCTATGGCGTTGACCGTTTTGTATGAAATAAAGAATTTTTCAAAAATATTTTTGCATTTTCCAAGATTAAAGATGGTTCATGCTTTCGTTTCCATACTTTTTATAAAAGAAAATTATTTTCTATGCAAAAATAATAGATATTACAATCTCTCAGATTTTTAAGAGACACAAAACTTGCCGGAAAAGTATAATAATTATATAACTAATTTTGTATGATTATATCTTAATTAATCATTATATCGAAAATCATATTTCAATGTGCATGAAATAATGTATTATTATATTCGTCTTTCGACAAATGATATTAAAATTTATCTCGAAATTTTATAATAAATATATGTTATAATGAAGAGAGAGACCTAGAACAAGCATATAAATCATGAGTTATTGAATCTGAACCACTCGCATCGGTAGTTAAATGTGCGATGATCGAGATGAGTTTATTGCGCTTAACGAAGCCACTTTACAGATTTATCGCCGGCCGTGTGTTGTGTTGGACGATACACACGTGTAGATTACGTAACTAGAAATGAAAGGACATCCAGAGATAATTCTCTAAATAAATCGATCCCTCAGAGGGAAAGAGAAGAGGGAAAAAGAGAGAAAAAGAGAGAAGGGGAAGGATGGGGAAGTAAACATTGAAAAAGGAGACAAAATATATACTAGAAGAGAGTGGAAATGGAGATTGGAAATAATTCCTCGAATACCTTTGTAAATAACGTTTCCATTGCACATGTATTCGTATATAAAAAATAAAACATAAATCAAGCTTTTCGAAAGAAAATACGTATATATAGCGATAAATTTGTCCAACACATTTTATTATATCAATAATATATCAATAAATCGATAACATTCTCTTAAAATATTATTTACTCTCCAAATTTTTTGAAGTGAAATTTTACTCCAAAAAATCGAAAATTGAGTCTTTAAAAAAAGAATGAAAATATTTTCATTCTTAAATAAGAAGAGGTAGATTTTCACTCTTTAGAAATGAGATTTCATTCTATTGGAATAAAATTTGGAGTGAAAGTTCCTTTTTAGAAATGAAGTCTCGTTTCAAAAAAAGGAGTGAGATTTCGTTTCTTTCAAGTGAATCTCACTTTAAAAGAGTGAAATTTTACTCCAAAAAAAGAGTGAACATCTGCTACTCTTGTTCAAGAGTGAAAAGTTTTTTTTTCAAGATTGACTTTTTTCAATTTTCACTCTAAAAGATTTAGAGAGTAATCTTTTTACACTATTAAATTTCTAATGTCAAATTATATCCAATTTAAATTATTGTTAATTACTTCTGTAAATCACCCATTTTTATTCAATACGTCGTTAATTTAATCGAAATAATAGAGTTAAACAATTTAATATTACAATCGCGGTTGTGCCATTTTGACTCATCTGATAATTTGGTTTGATTATGTGGTTATACATAGATTTTGACAATAATTTAGTATTAATAAGAGTGTGAATTATTTAGTTATTATATTCTCCTATCCAAACATCACAAAAGAATAATACGGATTACAAGTGACCTATACATGGTTCTAGGAGAGACTCAAATTATCGTGATTGTAGTGTTAAAAAATGTAATTAAATTTTACCCAAACTTAATTTACTGTTTAAGTATTTACTGTTTAAGTATTTACCAAGTGCGTTATTATGGACGTTGTTTACTTTGAAACTATGGAAATAGATTAGTTTCCATTTTAACGTCAGTTTTTTAAAAATAAAAATGTTATTTAACTCAAGAGAATGAATCATCGTTACTCTTTCAATGTCAAATGTAGAGATTTTTTCTTATTAATAATTAATGAGAGCTATCATTTAAATTTTTAGCCAAACTATTTAAAATTTTTGTCGATGAAATATATATATAATATTCCGATCACGACTTCCTGTCAAAGAAAAATTACGATAAATTAACGCGCTTGTTTTTAAAAAAAAAAAAAGAAAAGAAAAAAAACGATTATACTGACGTGCACGCGATTAAATATACATTGGAAACCCGGAAGCGAATAAATAATCATGATAATTAGATCATAGATAAGCGAAGGAGGAAGCAAGAACACGTGGCATTTTTACGGAGCGACAGGAGTATCTCCGTTGATTCTCCATGGATTAAAATAGAATATCGTTTTTCTCGTTCGATCCAATTAATCGACCCTTCGCGCGCCGCAGCGAGATGGAGATCCATCGGGCGCGCGCGAATGGGGCTTGGGCGATGACTCATTCGGAAAATATGTACCATTCGCACGCACTACTTCTCTCCCGATTACGAGGAGCATTATGTCGTTGTCGGTGGATCATACCTACGTACGCTATTGAGAATATCGTTCGCGGCCGAGTCCGATACGCGCGTCCGATCGGCCGCGGCTTTCGCACGTTGTCACGCAACGGCACATCGATATGGATTATTTCGTTTATTGGAGCTCAGTCACGAATGCACGTACATGCATCGTAGCGCGTCATTCTCGCAATCATACAACGTGAAAAAACATCCAATTGAAAACTGAAACTATCGATGATTACCCTATCATTAGCGAATTCAGAAATTTGTCAAGAAGGGAGGGAAGGAGAGGAGGGAGGACGCGAGCAAAATTTTTTTTAAAATCAAATATGATAAGATGGAATATTAAATTATTATTTAAATTATTGTTTAAATGTATAATTCATGAAGTATTTTATTTAAAATTATATTAACACAAAAGAAGAATAATATAATATAATCTGTTTTTTATATTTAGGAAATATTTTCTTGAATTAAAAAATATTTTTGGAGATATCAAAATAGTGATTAAACATTTCAGAAATATTAAAAATATATATAATCTTTTTTTATGAATGTTTTTAAGAATTAAGGAGTCTTCAAATCTTCATGGACCCCTCGTGAATCCGTCATTATGTACAAGATGATTTGTTTTAATCTTAATGATGACGTCTCCCTTTATATCACATAACTTTTATTTGGAATGTTTTTTGATAAAATTTCATATTTTCGAAATATTTGCCTGATAAGATTAAAATAAATTATCCTTAACATATACCAGAGCAATTTGAAAACTTCGCGGCTTAATAATAAAAGCATACAACTTTATATTTTAAATTACTTGCATTTTTTAGTAAAAGGTTGAATAGAAAAATAAATGAACAAACGAAAGATATTAATTATTAAAAATACCTTAATAACACGACCCAACAAATTGGTGAAATATTATATCAACATATTCCCAATGCAAATGTTTAACCAATATTTCGCCAATGAATTATGCTACTTTGGTATTTAAAGCAATTAATAAGCGGAACGTTTCACCTTTATAAAGTTCTCTTCAGTTAATTTTTTTATTTGATATGATCTCTCTCAACTTCAATGCACTTCATCCAGCGATGTTCCAGCGTTTTTATGCCATTACGGAAATCCGTTTTTTAAAATTCCTCAAACTATTTTACTGTAGCTATCAGTTTTTTACTGTTATATACAATGACGCACTACCACAACAAGTTTTTCATCTCCTTAAAAATTTCTATTCGTATCAAGCTTTTTTAAATACTTAATCGCGGCACACTGTTCAATGTCATCCACTTCATCACGGACAATATATCACGGACAATTCGTTTAAACTAACTTTTACAACAAACTACTTTACTGAATAAGTTCAAACTTAAAAGTTTTTATGCATAAAATAAATGTCGTCACATGCGTCAATTATGTTTCAAATATTACCATCATTTAAGGGCTAGCAAAGTTTTCAAATTCAAATTGCCCTCATATCTTTAAAAAAAGCGATTAGAAAAGAAAATAAATTGATCGATTTAATTAGTGATGCACAATCTTTTTTAAGAGTCATTTTCAAAAATAGATAAAATCTTATGGACCGCATAATATTTATTTCGATTGTAAAATAAAAAAATATAATTTAATATTTTATCTTTTCCCTCTCGACGGCGGTTGCATCGCGCTGAAAGAAACTGCGGAATGCCGCCGATGGCAAATCGATCCGCGGGCAGATTAATCGACCGCCGTTCGCTACGGCTCGGGAGACCGCCAAACTGTCTCCTCGATGACCTTCCGCTGTCGCGAATAGGAACGAACGCACGCCATCTCGACCTGCTACGACGCGGTGGTGCACACCGCGATCGAACGCGCTGGTTTCCGTGGAAAAAAAAAGAATTGTGCGTTAAATTATTAATGCTGGCGACGCGACGCACTACAAAACGCCAGACGCTATCGCTCATGCGCTTCATAAGCGATAAAATAACGATGTTGATGTATGAAATCTCGTTCAAATGCACGGATCATGAATACGTGCACTGAGAAAAAAACGTACTAAAATTTAAAATAAATATTTATTTAAGTAGTATTAACTAAACATTTATTTATAGTAAATAAATATTTATTCAATAAAAAATGATGGTTGAATCAAATTGATAGTCCTACCAAGTAAATATATTTTTACAGTTTAGTAAATGTTTAGTTGGTACTATTCAAATTATTTATTAAGATTTAGTATATTTTTTCAATGTGTGTCGTAAGCCAAGATATATTGTTAAAATAAATGAATGACTATTAAAAAATAAAACAAAAAAGTAAAAATTGAAAAATAATAAATTTAAGTTTCATTAAATTTTAGAAATGTTTTCGAATTTAATAAAAAATCTAAACTTTTCTCAAGGAAATTTCGAGGGATTTGCTCTTGGAAATACTTGACGGCTAATGATAATGATTTATTATCAGAAACAACATAGTGCATGTAATTTAATTTATTGATACCGTTGGATGCAATCGTATAGTTGTTGATTTATTTATTACTTCGCTTTTATCGCGCACGATCAATAATTCAATTAAATGGAATAAATTCGTATCGTGTACACGGTGTTCTCGACCTAGCGAGCAGCGCTTGTTAAATTGCAATAATAATTCTATAAATTCTATAACGATCGTCTTTTTTTGCATAAATTTGACTAAAACTGCCTGCTTTGACGCAGCATTGTAATTTCTAAAAAGAGATTATATCACAGTCATCAAAAATTTCAAAATAATAGAACTAAATTTAGATTAATTTCGAGCTTACTGAACAATAATAATTTCATTATCACTTTTAGAACTTAATTCGCTTATTAAGTGCGTGCTTCAATTTGCACAATTTCTCTCTCCAGATAATTATATAATTATATCGAGGCCATAATTGAAACTATCGTTGATTTAATTAATAGTTCGATTCTTCGGTGTTCGAGAGTCTGAAAGACAGCTCGGCAGGTCTAGGACAGTCTATACACACAGATTCAATGACGCAGAAACTACAGATAGATATATTATGATACTAAGACGCGATTCGCACGTCGTAACTTATCACGTTATTCTACGTCGCCAAGAATTCATAGTGATTAAATTGACTGTCTAGTAGCAGTGTAATGACAGCATAATAATTTTTAACAGCGCAACGTTGACGTGCAACAGCATCGGAAAAGTATCGTTGTAGATACTATACGTCTGTGCTAAATTCAGAAATATAATACAAATGTCACTTTCTCTTCGATCTTACACATTTATTCTTCGTCATGCTACTTACAAATAAATACATTGCTTGACACGTCTTACACAGTCAATATTATTCACGCTTCCTACAGTTCTTCGTTCGCTTCTTAATTAATATCGATTTTGGCGTCTCGTTCTTTCGTTTTAAACTCGCGCGATGCAAAAAATTGCACGTAAAGCACACAATCGAAAAATAATACTATTACAGTTTTTGCCACCGTCATAACTTCATTAACGATACGCTCATGCTAATTTGCACACATGCATGCGTGAAAAGCGAAGAGGGCTCCTATCGAGAGAAAAGTAACTCGTGGTTCGCACGTTTAATATACAGTTTTAACGGCGTACTGTGACATGGCTAAAACAATGCCGGTTATTTAACGCAACAAAGGAATGGGATGTAACGATTTAGGCCAAGCGAGAGAAGACGCGTTTTGCAAGTAGGCTAAGATGACTTGCTGTAAAAGAAAGTAGCAAGACGCGGATACTTATGCTGAAAGTAATTATCCGAGTCATGATAAAAGAACGAGCTATGCTCGGATGCTAATTTTTACAAGTACTTCCGATTATCTTGTCCGGTTTCAATTTCAACAATCTAGAATCGTTAAATCGATTGAGAGAGATGTCCTTTGCGCTTTTTATTTCGGGACGATTTACGAGTTGATTTATCGCGATTTTATAATTCCTAGTAAAATTGATCGTCATCCAATTAACTATACACACTTCGTGCTGTGTGCGCAAATTGCATATTACCCATAAAAATTATTCTTACTCCTTTTTTTTTTTTAAGAAATTCGTCAAGTATGTTACAAATAATATACATATATACGACAACAATAAGAATTTGGTATACTCTCTTGTTTGAGAATATAATGTATCTTTTTAAATAGTTAAATTTCAATTTGACGCACGCAATATATGTGTGTAGTATGAATATCGTCGATTCATATGCCATGATTCCTCGTCACACACATATACATACACACATACATACATACATACATACATACATACACACGCATACACATATATGTATATAATATATAAATACATATTTTTATAAAAAACGGTGATACATTACTGCCCCCACGTTTTCCGGCATTAAATATATAACTCCTTAAATGCGATTACATTTGGTATGAATTACAAAAAATACACAGAGTATATCATGCGTATAAAAACGGTTGCGAGTGTCACAGAAACTCTATGATAATCTTCGTATAATCTACAGATCGTAATCAAGCTTTCAAAAAGCTAAAAAAGACAGCACAAATTCACAATATTATTCACATATCGTTAGGTTCAATATTTATTGTGATATATAAATATAGATTTTCTATAAAAATCTATATTTATATCGCAAAAATACAAATAATAAAAGAAAAATAGAAAGAGATTAATTATTAAAATTAATCTTATTAATTCTGATAATTGTTCTCTTCTAAAAAACCGAGATAAGAGATTATAGAAGAATTTATATTTTGACACGTAATAATGCACGTAATAACATGACTTAATCTGATTCAAAATTTTATGATGCAAATTAGTTCCTGTAAACTTGTGAAGAAATTAATTTTTAAACTTTAAAATTCGCAAAATGGAAAAAATATATACAGCTACGTATGTAATATATAACTAAGAAATATTTTATTTTAAAACATTTTTTGCAATATACAATAAAATGGAATTAATTTAATGCAATCAAATGTAAATTCGCATCATTTAGATTTTGTTGATTTTTCGATCATATAGCGGTTATAAATCTCTTTCAAATATAAATTACGATTACGACTATTTATTGTTAATATAAATAAGTGTGTTAGTTATATTTTGTTGTATAATACTCTGCTATTAATTACAACTAATATATGCTCTACAATACTCCATGTAATGTAATCTATAAAATGTTACAATAATAAAAATAATATTGCTAGTATAATAAACAATATTTGCCGCTACGCATGAAACAATTATTTTGTTATACTCCTCTGAAGAAATTTTAACATGTCAAATTATGTAAATTGTAATCAAATTTTTTACAATAGTTTCAAATCCTGATTACGATCGAGATTATTTCGATTACCGAAAGCATCTATCGTTATTTACTGTTTCATTGTTTTGTTTTGTTATCATTTTAGTATAATTAATCAACGGCTACGCGTATTTTTGTTATATTTGGCCTAATAGTAATACATGTAAACAGGATTATTACGGTCTACTCTTGTGTTACGATCTAAGCGCATACGCGTTATTTCCTACAGCAAAAGCCGACGATGAACAAAAGATTCGCGCGCATCGATAACGGAGTATTGTTTAGCTGCCTAATGGTCTTGGTATACATAGAATTCTATACCTCAGGTGAGTTTGGCGTGGTCGTATTGATATGATCCTGCAAGCAAATTCTGAGATCCCGCTCGTCCAATTCGCTTTCAGTATCGATGCTAAAACTTCGCACGGTTTGCCCGCCGAGTCCCGTCCATCGTTGTTTCCAACTCTCTAGTCTCATGACCTGTGACAGATAAATGTGGTGCACATAATGCATTTCTAAGTGATTTCCTTCGGAAGAAAAAAGAAAGAGTCTGCGATATTCTGTTTCGCAAAAGAAAATATTTATTCGACTCTTATTACAAGATCAGATCATTAAACGAAAAGTTAATTCTATCTAATAAATCTGAAATTTTCGAAATATTTCAGCTATTGCAATTATTTTGGTTCTAAAAATACATTGTTATTCCTTATACAATCATAATGCTGTTACAAATTAATTATAATATATTATTTATTTTTCACAATTAAGTTCAATAATCAGATAATTAAGACAAAAATATTCCTTCTTTTTTCCGAAAGGAGTTTTAAAAGAGTTATAAA
Organism: Acromyrmex echinatior; assembly: GCF_024713525.1. NCBI lineage: Eukaryota > Metazoa > Arthropoda > Insecta > Hymenoptera > Formicidae > Acromyrmex > Acromyrmex echinatior. Next base: position 4,234,835 of record NC_141859.1, on the reverse strand, counting down.
AAAAATTAGTTTAAAAGTTTTCTGATTTCCTAAAATATAAAAATCTTTCTATTACCAAAATTTATTATATTAATATAGATACAAGTTTGTTAACATATCGTTAACATATCATATCATGATGAAATTATGATATGAATGATATATCGATATATAAGAAAAAAAATTCAAAACTTGATTACATTAATTTAGCTAATTTTAATTTTATTAAACAAAACTTTCGCAGATACTTTCACATCTCTTTCACATCTCTACGTTTTTTCTTCTTCGAGCTAAAAGCAGCGGCCGTGAATGTTTATTAGAACGAAACAGTGAACTTAATCATAAGGAAGCATGCAGTTAAATGGGAAGAGCACGCCATACCATATCACCGCACGTATAATACAGAAAGTTAGCCACATTTTAATTCAATTTTAATTTAATTCATCTAATCGTATCCGATGCCGATTTATACAATAATAACATTGAAATCTAAAATGATACATTAGGTAAATAATAAAATGTCTTCAATCTATTGCTTTTCACAAAACAATTTTTCTTCAAATTTTTAATTAGTTTTTTAAAATGAAACTGATTATATCAATATATACTTACAATGCACATAATGTATAATGACTTTATATATATATATATATATACATATATATATATGTGTGTATGTATGTATGTATATATATATATATATATACAAAACTATGAATTGCAGATCTAAGTCTGTTTATTCGCTATGTAAATGAGCACTACAATTATAAATATAACAAGCAAGAATTCCAAACGGAATCCTAGATGGAAAATGTAGGCAATTACAATAATAATTATAATATCAGATTCATCTACAGTAAAAGAAACATCATGCCACGCACATATACGGAGACGAAAATGATGCTTACGCATGGGTAAAGACTTACTCGAGCCAGCGCCAAGGCTCAGTCTCCGGGCTGGTGATTGGCGTGGGGAACTGAGGAGAGACAGAGATAACACAGCAATAGAGGGTTAGTTTTGCAACAACGATTAGTCTCTTCTGGTTAGTATTAGCTATCGCTTGATATCTTTACGTAATAACAATCACTGTCGTAGATATTATCTCTTCTCACGCAACAAGATCGTGCATATCCTGCTTAAAAAAATCACGCTTATATTCATTGGATAACAAAGTACCAGTCTCTTATTGTTAATAAGATACATTAGTTAATTTATTAGTTATATATCTTTTTTAGAGCAACGGCAACAAAATAAATAAATTAAGAAATGAATACTTATTGACAATACTTTTTGACTTTAGTCTGTTTACAATAATTGCAAATATTTTCTCTCTGCAGTCCACCAGAAGCGACGACGTTATGAAGCGTGTTGATTAGCGTCAAATTGCAGTAAGAGGTGCGATCTGTGCATCTTGTAAGTGTATAACATCAATAATGAGTTACGATATATTTTTATGTTAATGGACTTAGCAAAGTGGAATGTCTTTTGCATACAGTAGGCGCAATTTATAGTTTGAGTGCAGTATGTGGTAGCACATTAAAAACCAAAACGTTCAATTTACATATAATACACTTGTTAGGAATGTATGGTGTGATCTTTCATGGTGTGTCTTTTATACAATTTTAGATTATATATATATATATATATATATATATATATATATATATATATATATATATATCATACACTTAAATAGTGTAAATATTTAGCTTATCGAGGTTAATGAGATATATAAAAAAATATCAGTAATACTATTGTAATGTATTTATCATAATAATTAAGTTATGTTATAAAATGCATATCACATATATGCAATATCACATATATTTTGTAGAATCAAAAATAAGAACACATAATAATGCAGTGCGTTAAAAGAAAAAACAGTGAAAAGTATTTTCATTGTATTTCTAAATAGGATTTCATAAAATATTTAAAGAGTTGTAACTATTGCTAAAAACTGCAATTGTGATTACATATAAAATTAATTTATTTATAAAGTTATTAAAGTTTAAATATTTACGAATCATTATTTCAAATTATTTTTGCTTATTATTTAGCTGTAATAAAAATTCTTATTACACTATTACAATATTTGCCTAAAAATATAACGGAAAATATCTGTGTGTAATAAAAATTATTGCATTTTATCATTATTGTATTTTCATTATTTATAAACAAATGTCATATTTTATTAAACACATTTTAGTAAAAATATTCAAAAGATATATGTATACAAGGTGATTTTAACATATTTCGTCACCCATTATGAACAGGTGAATGAATCGAACTAAGTCAAAAAGTCATCTACCATTTTGTAATTTACGCAATAGTTAACGAGATATTAATTATTAAAAATTGCCAAATATTGGTCTTGAATAATTTTTTACTCAAATAGAACTCTAAAAATTTTTTTCAGAATTTTTTATCAACTTTTTAGTATTGCATTTTCTTATTTTTACTAACATGAGAAAATAAATATGGTATTAAAAAATTCTGAAAAAATTCTCAGAACTTTATGAGAAGAAAATAACTGATTTTTGTCTCTTGCAGCTTTTCTATAAAGTTGATAGTATTTGAGTAAAAAATTATTCAAGACCAATATTTGGCAATTTTTAGTAATTATTAAACTATTGCGAAAATTGCAAAATGGTAGAGATTTCGACTCAGACATTTGATTCACTCTACCTGTTCATGATGGGTGATGAAATATGTTAAAATCATCCTGTAAAATATCATATTGTGTGCTGTATGAAAAGTAGCTGTTGCACAGTGATAAAATATTTCTTATGTATGATCTGCTTATATAATTATGCCTACATAGAATGGAATTTATCGAGTTATCCTTAATATACATTATATTACAAGAATATACATATATAATATTTTGTACCATAAGACATAGTTCACCCCTTACTGCAATATTCCAAGATACTGCTTTTGTTAATACAATGGACAAGATGAATTTTTTTAATTTCACATACCTCGGCTTTTAATTCAGCAACCTTATCTTGAAGCTCCCTTACTTTCTCACTGTCATCTAAATTATTCCTAAGTTCGCCTTCCGCATGCATTTCTTCATTCTATAAAAATATTAGACATTACATATTTAAGTCTTTTAATGGTAACGTTTATTAATATACAGATGAGGTAACCTTTAATTCGAGAAGAGATATTTTCTGTGTAAGTTCCGCCACTTGCTGCGCGTGTTCGGCATCACGTATCCTAGCCATCATAGCTTCGTCCTTCATTTTCGATTCCAAATCGGAATACTTGTGTTGTTGTTCTCTAAGCTTGGCAACTAGATCCTTCTCTCGTGCTAATACAGCTTCCAATTCATCCTTAAGTACTTTTCCGCCTTCGTCTTGTCTACGGAGCTGATTAGTTGCTACTTGCACTTGAGTTTCAAGCTCCATAACTTTAAGTCGTAACTCTTTTACTTCAGTCAACGCTTCCATCTCTCGAATTCTGGTCGTCATTAAATCTTCCTCAAACTTCTGTACTTCATGACCCCGATTTTCCCAAAAAAGCAATTTCTTTGGCGTAGAATCAGCGGCAGGCGCTGATTGAGCAGACCGATGCTCTTGTAGATGCCTCTGCCAAGCTGCACTTAACTCCATAACTCTCTGCCGCAGATCCTGTGTAATATTTTATATGTAAATCTATCTAATATTAATGTAAAACTCATAAAAAATAGCAAGATTATATAAGAACAGATTTTACCTTTAAAGATAAATTGGCCTCTGCCTCTCTAAGCTTAACTGCAATAAGTTCTTCTTGCAAATGAGCTACGGAATTGTCTGGCGTCGATTCGCGTAAAGTTTTCTTATCTTGCTCTAATTCTTGTATTCTTCCTCTGAGTTCTCTAATTAGTGCATCGTTTTCTGCCTCGTGTAATCTAACTCTAACCAATTCCTCTTGCAAACATTGTATCATTTCTTCCTTCTGTGATAATGCTTCTTGTTTCACTACTATCTCATCTAGTGATGACTGTCTAGACGTTACGTTCTCCTCAAGAAGAATCGATAACGATCTCAATTCCTCATGAGCTTGTTCAAGTTGATGGCTGGTCTCGAGATGTGAATGACGAAGCGCTGCCAATTCTCTTTGAGCTATGAAAGCAGTTTCTTCTTCTTCGGCGCGTGATACTTGACCTCTAACTAATCTATCAGCTAGTTCAGCGGACTCTGCTTCCAAAAGTTCAGTTCTTTGCCTAAGCAATCTGTTTTCTGCTCTGAGCCTGCGTAACTCGACCATTTCTTCTTGCTCCTTCATCTTTAAGATGGTATAATCTTTTTCTAGTTTCTTCATTCTTTTTGGATTGATTTTCATTCCATATGCGAGCGTCATGAGGCCATCGGGATCTTTTTCGGCCTTCCCAGGCAATTGTTTTTGGAAAAACTGTAAAAAAAAAAGTTGTTTTAATCATCAGTTAAATAAAGTGAACACACACATACATACATACATACATACATATATATATATAAAGTTTTATATTCTTATTTAGAATATAAAACATGCTAAAAATTAAATTTTATCGATAGTGATTTCTTGAAACTACTTATATAAGTAACAATTTTTCAGATTACCTTCAACATGCCTTCCATATCCAAACTGAGCAAATCTTCTTTCCCTAACTGCAGCATTGCCAATGCAACCTTAAAAATAATCTCCATCCCCTCCGATAGAAAGACGTCAAAAATACGACATGCTAGGGGAAGGCTTAGCGCTGTAGTAAATAGTGTAAGAAACCAAGAAGATGCATACATCGACGTATGAAAACCTTGGGCCGTGAAGTGAGCATGAAGTTCAGGATGTGCATCAGCAACTAAATGTTCCAGTTGATACATGCACACTCCTAATTCAGCCATACTTGGTTTGAACATGTCCCGCAAGCGATACTCTTGCATTAGTGCTACGAGTACAGCAAAAGCTTCTTCTTCTGGCATTTGCTACAATGAAAGAATATTTAAATAAAGCATATATTTTCTCTTTTGTAGAATAAAAAATAAATAAAAATACATGTTCACAAAAAAATAAATTTATAGATAATTTCTTGCTTTTATATATTTTTCTATTTCATAATTTTTTGTGAAAATATTGTTAATACTTTTTACCTGCATTAAAAGTAATCCTACTATAAATCCTGAACCTTGGCAGTATCCTACTTCACGATCATGTAGGCTATATGCTTTCATAACGTTAAATAAACTCTCCTGCCCAAAACCATCCTTTTCTTTGAAAAAGTCATGCTCAGGGTACGTCCTAGCGATATCCCTTCTAATTATCCTTTCGCAAGCTGATGTTGCTTTAATGTATTCGGCAAATTGTTTCTTAACTGGAGAGTCATGGGCACCGCTTAATAATTGCCAGACAATGCCCCTAAATAATAATATACAATCTATATTAAATTTTAATAAAAAAATGAATGTATATAACTTTCTGACTTATAGATAATATTGATAAACGATTACGGTTTTGATAATATTTATCAAGATAGTGCAAAAGAGGTGTTGAGGATGTATCGCATCAAGATTCTCAGCGTTGAAAAGCTCCCCAAAAAAAAATTTCGATTAAAATATAATTATTTTTTGTTTTCATCCACATTAATTTCGTATCCAAGTTATAATTCACAAAGTAATAATGTAAATAATAAAATCTCTATTGTTTTTATGAATATCAAATATTTTGCCTAATTAAACAATTTCTATACTTAAGATAAATTCATGAATAAATAAAGAACTCCATTCTTACTTTGTTACTACAGGTCCAAAAAGTTTTTACACAACTTTAATATATTTATACCGTCTTTCAACAGAATATACATAATATATATATTACCTAAAATGGTGAGGTATGCCTTGACGAACCAATTCCTTAACAAATTCTTTCCGTTTCTTCCAATTATAATCCCAGTCAGCCACTATATGACCCCAAAGAGTCCACGTATTCTCTTCACCATCGGCTGGATTGTGGCGTCGGGGCGCAGCATCGCCGTTACCTCCGCTGCCCCCCGACGCCACAGACACTTGAGATGTATCGGAGCCCTTTCTGCTATGATTGCTCTGGAGAGAATTCAATGACTTTGCATCTGATTCGATCAGCCTAAAATTAATAAAATCATAAATTATGATTTTTATTTGTGCAATTTTATTCATTTCGTGGAGAATAATGCATGGATTTACATAACAATATATTTGTACAAATCAGTAGATACTTATTGTATAAGTATGTGTTTTAATTAATTATATAGATTATATAATTAATTATATAATTAAATTATAAAGGAAATAAAAAAAAACTTACGTCTTTTCCCATATTTTTCGATATTGAGTTAAAAGTGCAGCCTTAGTCTGCATCCTACTGTGCATCATTTCCAAGCCAAAATGCGTAGCAAAATTAACATTTAGCATTTCTACTCTAAATTTGAAATAAAAGGAAATCCAGGCAATCTATTCAAATATGTGTACATGCAAGAGGTATCCAATTTACTACATTTTTTGGAAAGTGGAAGATGTCAGTCAAAGTGGAAAGTGGCATTTGTTAGATAAGATTTAAGTTATCAGTTCATGCAAGAATTATTCGATCCTTGTGAAAGTACGATTTGCATCAAGCGATAGGTCACTTGATTATTCACCTATTGGCTTCCTCCAGCTTAGCTAATAGAGCCAGCTCGTCAGTAGGTATTTCCTGCGAGGGCGTTATTCGCTGCTCGCAAAGAGTGTCTGACGGCGGACTCGGGAGTATCTTGCCGGCCTGCGTGACGTTACGGGTAGATTGGTGGACGTTAGAGGTGCATAAACACAGCACGCTCATCACCTGCGGTCCATAACGTGACAATCCCAATTGGCCGACAGGCGCATTTACGCTATCCCAGGCGGCGTTTTGACTTCTGGAACAAAACGGGTTGAATTAATAATGCGGATATCAACACAATACGATCCGGGTCTTTCAGCTGCGTATTGCAGTGATCTATTTAAGCGATATACACTTGATTGATATGCGCCTTCACATGTAATTGTGTGTCATAAACGTTGCTTATGTTCGATCGAAATCTATCAACTAAAACACATCAATGAAAACATTCGATTTTAACTATTTGTGTGTGTATGTGCGATTTAACGGATAATAATTATAATAAAACCAATTAATTGCTAATGCTTCTGAATGCTCTCCGTTAAAATTAATGGAATATAATACAATATTTAAGAAAAACTTCACTTCAATAATATATGTATTAGGTATACATGATTCTACAATATTGTAGTTGAAATTAAATAATTATTTAATTTCAGCTTCTGATATTGTAGTCATGTATACTTAATACGTATAAATACAATAAAAGAGAAATAAAATATATTTATTGAATAATTTATTAGTCGCGATGCTCATTTTACCTTTTCGCGACTTTATTTCTCCTCCAACGAGCTGCCGCAGGAGCCAATAAGCCACGAAGAACCATCGAGACAATTTTTCTTTATTTCACTTTCGCGATTTTAGTGTTCTGCAAACGTTCTTGCTTTCTTGTTTCTACCGTTTCTATCTTCACATCATCACGCGATTTTAAACACAACAATTGTCGACATACTTATCTGCAATACCATTCATTAAACGATCGATTTAACGTATTCAGAGTGTCATTTGCAAATCAATAAGAGATCTATTATCAATGTATACAAATTAAGATTATAATTAACAGAATAATTATTAATTATCCTATTAATTTTAACTTTCAAACAGATATTATTATCTGTCATAAGCGAAAGATAAAACACAAATAATGATTTTTAGAAGAAAATTCTCAAAAAGAAACAGAAGTAGGATGAAATAAAACAATATAACTCTGACAAAAAAAACATGCTACAGTGTAAAAATTATATTTAAAAAATTAACGTTACCAGTCGAAAGATGACATTTAAAAAATAGTTATTCTATAATATATGGTTAAACCTTGGGATTCTGTACCCTACTTGAGGAACATGGTTGACCATTATAACTTAAATACAAAATGTGTCTAAAGAGAACAATTCTTGAAAAAAAATGTTTCAAGCAAAGGTTGGAGGGTTTGAAGAGAACTATCAAATAAGCTTCTTAGATTTTGAGTTCAGGAACTTGTTCGTCCACAATAAATAACAAATAAGAAAAAAAAGTTATACATTTTAATATATTAATTATATTATTTCTTTAAGCCATATTTCAGAATTTATTTTTATCAATACCAAAATTCTTTAGCATCATCAATTTGTTAATTACAAAAGGATATTGTGAAAAAGACTTCATTTCTTAATTTTCTTTGTAAAACGTTTGAATTAATATTTTTCAATAAGTAAAAAGCGGTGAAAAGATCCAAAACAGAAAGATTATCCTTGTGGGAATTTTAATATTTTATAACGAAGAATATCTTCTGTAGATGACGGCACTCTCGTGAAACGCCTCGTATGAACGTCGTGCTCAGTGAGGCAACTCGAAGCAACTCGACACGAAGGAGATCAAGAAGGAAGCAATTAGTGCGTGTGAACGAATTAGCGGGCGAAAGAGCAGGTGATTTCGAGCAAGCTATTATGACTATGTATTATATATTGTATGTAGCTGTAGTAAAACGAAACGAACGGAATATGTCGGGATACCGTTTTACGAGCCATATCTCTTGATGAAACAAGAAATTTAATCACTTTAAATTAATTAAAAATAAACTCTTTCGTTTTTGTCATTTATTTAACGCGTCTTTAAAATTATTTGTATTATATTCTGCACTTATATTCTAAAATATATTTAAATAAGTATTTTGCTTATTAAGAGTAGTATTTTCAAATGATTACATTAAAATTGTATGAAAATTTTAATTGTGATATATTTAGAGTATATAATTATTCAAAATGTTACATATGTTTTCTTGCTGTATATACATATTTTGGATAATTATATAACTAGAACATTTTCTATTATCTATAATATATGTGCCATAAGAGTTGACTTCGTTATATCTTAATGTCAACGTTGTCTGCAAACTGAGACCGATGAACACTTGCGTCAGAATTGCTGCGTTGTAAAAATTTCAAGTTATTATCAGGCAAATTACTGACCTATATACAGCACAGCTCGAATATAATGAGAATGTTAACGAAAGTTATTGCTAAATTTACATGTAAAAGAAAAACAAGAGACAAAGACTTCATACAACGACTTCAGCAAAAGTGCTTAAAATCAATTCATTTGTCAATATTAAATTCACTTAAAATAATATTCGCATTTCATAATTATATTAATTTTTTTATTATTAAACAATTTACATTTTTAAAACAAGTGAAGTAATGAATACAATATGTATTTTAATAAATTTCGATAATACTTATTGATTTAATGAATGATAGAAATTATATCAAATGTTTTGTTAAAATTAAAATATGTAATTCAATTAATCTTGATTGAATTAAAATTCATTATTTAATATTTTTTTGTGGGATACCATTTCTCGGATAGATATTTACAGTATAATGAAAGGATTCAAGGCTTGCCATTGTTAAATTATAAATGACTGAATTATATCTATGTATCACCCATCAACCACTCAAATAATAAATATTAAATTATATTGAAACAACTTGATATAAAACTTAAATTACGTTTGTATATAATGTCTAAAAATAAATCATAACTCAAGTCAAATAAACTGCCTCTAGTGTTACATTTTATACAGTACTAATTCTTAACATTCAAAAGCTAAATAAATAATAAAGCTAAATAAAGCTAAATAAAGATAAAGCTAAATAAAGAGAAAAATAAAAAAAGGAAGAAAAAAGTTTTCTAAATTATTATTTTGTCTTCTTTAATGATAAAGAATTAAGCAACATCCGCATATTTTTAATATTTCTTTTTAATGCACGCACAAAATGTCAAAGAACTCTTTTTCGCCACTCTCGCGAGATCAAATCTATGATCGTAGTTTACTGTTCTAACTTTTAAATTTTAACAAGAGATGTCCTGGAAAAATAAATCAACGAAAATTGTGTCAGTGCTTATACTTTGGTAAGGCAGATAACGTAATCAGAAACGCTCGGATGTCCGCGATTCCTTTTCCGGCTTATCAAGACATGCAGGTCTCTCTCTTTCTTTCTCTCTATCTCTGATTTCTTCGATGGCGAAACGTTAAACGTTAAACGATGGTGAACTTAATGTGCTGATTCGATACGATATCGTTTCACTTATTTCCCGATGATCCCGGCACAGTGGGATCTGGCTAGGCATGCACTGCTGGAGAGTAACGAAATGGGTTTGAGGGTCGATGCAGCCCGCGCAGGCCAGGATGCTCCACATGCGCAGCGACGTCCGTCTCCTGACAAATAAATAAAAGGATACCGAGTACGTGCAGCCGGTGATCGAGAGCACTGGGCGTTCTCGATAGATAAAATGACAAAAATGTGTATAAAAATTTTAAATATAAATTTTCAAAAATTCTTTCGATCCCCTGCCCTCCATATTCAAGTATTTTTAATTTATAAATAATAAGAAGGTCCTCTTCGCTTCTTTTATAAAATTGTGACTTGATCTTGGGCTCGTTAGACATTTTGATTTATGTCAGCATATTTATGTTAGTTTTTTCAAAATAATGTTAAGAAACTTAAACAATTATTTCAATTATTACAGAGTACAAACTGCTTCCTTTTAGTTTACTTATGATTGCGCAAATAAAAATAAAAATAAATGTAGAAGCAGAGAACAAGAAAGAGGTTTATTCATTAATCTTTTCAAAAATATAATCACTTCTTCGACAAAATTTTGAGAAATTTTTTGAGATATTTTTATTGCAATTTTTGACGACTACACAATTTCATAAACATCGAATTTTTATTTTGGAAATTTTTTCATAAATAAAAAACAACTAATTTTTTAATATGGAATTTTAATTAATATCTTTAGCAAAAAATTTTTAAAAGGCCATGAAACTTTCATTTTAAATATTAATTTATATTATTAAATTTATTTAATATTATTTACAAAATAAGATAATATTTAATTGTAATATTATACTTTAAAGATTCAATTAACATCATTTTTTAATTTATTAAGCATATTCATAATTAAAATTAATCATCAAAATCTTAGTAAAACATTTCAGATTTGATAAAAACTTCGCAAAATATAAAACCATTCATTCTTACCATACGTTAGAAAAATTATATCATTTATCTAAGTCCTATCTAAAGAAATGTACGAAGATAAGAAGGAAAGAAGAGTTTTTACAGTTAGAATTCTATTTTTATCTTAAACAGACAGATTGAAAATTATATTTTGCAACACTACCTATGTGATTTGTCGAAGTCAGTTCAGAGATTTATCAATTAAAAATAAAATAATTTTTCATAGAAAAACGATACTTTCAGTTAAAGAATTCAATTAAAGAATTCTTCGTAAAATAATACACAGGTAAATATGACAATTAATGGGCATAACAATAAATTATTGGACAAAATAAAAAATTAAATTAATTAATAAATATTAAGTTTTTAATAATATGTACGACTCTAAATAAATTTGTTATTAAATTTTTATAAACAATAAATTTAAAGTTAAATTTGTTGCATCATTAAAAACTAATATTAAAAATTTTTATCATTCTTAATAATTGGGTCATGTCCACTAACTAGTACATTTACCTTATCACTTTACAATAATAATATAACGATAACCATGTAACATATTTTCTTAGTAACGTATATTCGTCATCAATATCATCATTCATCGCCACAACAGTTTGTCTAGATTATATCATGGTATAATTATGGTCTATCCTGTGCAAAATGATTCATCGTCATCAGAAAATATTTTTCTCGTAATCTTGAGACCTTTCTTTATCTAAATTTATTTAGACCTAACAGAGCCTATTTGTAGCCTTTTTGTGTATTTTTTTGAGCGAAATAATATTGTCTGCGAGAAAATAGAAGTATGAATGTATGCAAAAATTTATTATTTTGGTATTGTTATTCATCACTTCATATTGGATGAGTAACAAATAATTTATTTTTGTACATATATTTTTGTACATATATATTTTTGTACATATATTATAATAAATATATATTTCTTCACCAACAATATTAATAAAATTATATTCTCGAAGTCGGAATTTAATAATTCAATTCATACAATTTCAATTAATAATTTAATCTTATTAACGCGTTTATTATATTGCATCCTATACATATTGTTATTATATTTTATCTTTATAACATTTAACTGCTTTTTTATACTCTTATTTTATTAGATATTTATTATTTTATTGGATATTTCTTAAAATAAAATATTATCATTACTGCACATTGGCTACGTTAATGATATCATAAGTTAATAATTAGAAAAAAAAGATTACGAGAAAAATTATCCAGAAATACTTTTTCCTTCGAAAGTATGTACATTAAATTGCGGTTCTGCTAAATTATAAAGTAAAATATTTTCATTCATAAGTATACTCATTCATCTACAGGAAATTGCCAATTATATAATGCTATTCCTAGAATTTTACACCGCTTACGTGGCCAGAAACACTCATGTGTATAATAATATCATCGCTTGTATGATAAAGGGACACGAAAACTCAGTCCTTTTACAGAAAAGTTTTAGGAAAAAGTGAGTGAGACACTTGAAATACGCGGCTTTAATAATCTATAAGGATCTCCGTGGAGTAATGCACAGCTGAAATAGCCGCATACGCTACATACTACTCGAGATAAAAAATTAACGTACGGAGAATCCGCAACTCGCAGACAACACATCTCTATTTATCCATTTATATATATAAATGATAATATATATTTACTCTTTCAGTACATATATTTTAATTCAGAGTTTTGCGTTTTAATTGAATATGAAAACGAAAGGTAGAATGATTACATTAATTTATAAAAGCAAAAATTATTCAGCATGTTACAAAATTAATATTATTTGTCTAAATGGAACAAAAAATATTTCCAGATTATCTGAATTTTTTCTCTCAATTCTTTTGAAATTTATTAGTTGATATTACGTTTATAATATTATATTTAAATATGTAGTCAACACGTATCAGACAATAATGACATTTCATTTTTTCTCTGATAAAAATATCACATAATTAAGTTGAGGCATAACAGAAACGTTCGTATCTCAAATCAGTTTTACAATAAATGCATAAAAACGTGTCGTATACAATTTTTATTTCAGCTTGATCATTATAGTTAATCTTTTTTATAAGTGCATATACTTTAATAAAAAGATTATAATAAAAGATTATCTCAAAAAATATTCCATGATGATTCATTTGTATGTGCATGTATGTGGACACACCTAGGTATGACATTTCTGCAAAATTGATGTTATTTTCGCACTAAACCGACTTTGGAAGGTCGGTGCATTCCCACTAGACATATCATTTTACCATCAAAAAGAAGTTCAATAAATTCAAAAAGATATTGATTTTTACAAAAATATATGTTAATGATAATATTCATGAATACAACATACAATAAATAGAATCGTTCTAATATAAATAAATACTTCAAATACGGCCAAATAAAACATTTAACAGATAAGATTTATGTGAGACAAATTTTTTAAATATTTTTTATACTATCAGCAACGCTATCATACTAATGTATACGTAAACATAGGCAATTGCAGGCGAATTTTATCTGCTCTAGTTATGGCTCGAAGTACATCCCACGCGACTTGCTATGTGAGTCCAATTGAATATAACTGGAAGGTTACTGTCTTCGATATTAAACTTTTTAAAATAAATTTTCATATGCATTAAGCTGTTCTTCGATAGCATATCTGATCAATTTTCAAATTAATCTTTCAATGTGTGTATACAAAAGCGTGTCACTTTTCCATTTACTTTTCTACGTGCATTTTATTCAAGGATAATGCATATCATTCTGCGTAGACAGAATAATAACATACATATTCATTATTTTTAGATGTAATTTCTCCTTAAAAATTTCTTTTCTATTTTCTGAATATTTGTATATATTATTCTACTCAAATATTTTATAAATATTAATTAATAAAACTTGCAACAAGAAAAAAATTGTTTACTTAACTAAATTAATTGTTTATTAAAAAAATGTACGTATTTAAGTTAAATATAATATGTTTGATTTAAATACATATATTCTTCATCGAAAGAGATAAAGACAAATTAAATTAATTTAATCAAATGAACAATTTTTCTTTCTCAATGTAATAAAATATAGAAAATATAGAAATACAAAGCAATCTTTACTTGATTATTATTGATTGAATGTAAAAAAAAAAGGAAAAAAACTAACAGGCGGGACTATGACTGTAACGATAAAAGATTAAATCACAGTAATGGAAGAATCTAGGTCGCATTCAAATTATTTATAAGGCTCATGTGTGGCGTAATCGACTCATTTTCAGTTTCCGCGCGAAAATACAATACGCTGAAAACGAAGAGGCATCCGGTACCGAGTTATTGACCCGTAATTCACACCGACATTTAGCGTTAAAGGTCGCCTAGCTGCTTCCGAGTCTCACTGATGGGTGTTCCGTATCGTTGCCCAAATAAAGCGACAGGCATCCTAAAATTGTCCAGATGTACCGCCCACTGCTGGAGTGATACAAGACATTTAAAAATGCGTGATACATTTAAAAGCGCGATTTAATTATATTCTATTTTAATTCGATCAGAAATAAATTTATAATGTTCCTTTACACTTGCAATTAGAAATATTATACCTTGGAATTTAAGTAATAAAAAAATAATTTTATTAGCAATTAACTTCGTGAAATTTTATTTTAACAGGGATTTCATTTTAGAAATATTAATTAATTGTTGCAAAAAAATGTAATTATAAAATTTCCACAAACAATGATGATGAATCAAAATGTTTAAGAACCAATAGTTTCCAAGCTTATAAAGTCATGATTAAAAAGTGTACTTTCGCGAGTACTTCTACGCGTTCCATTAGGATCATTTAACGTATACAGCACAAGTCCTTTCACGCCTCGAAAGGTGATTCTAACTAATTAGAGATTTAACGAAGTGTGGAAGAAAGACGAGCGAACGGTGCAAGCATCGAGTGTTTCGAATTTAACAAGGAATACTCGAGCTTAGTCCTTATAATCCTACACGATTTTAAGGCAGTCTACCGTGCGACTTTCGCGTAGTTTGATACCGTTTCACCTTCCAGTTTCGTAATAGCACGCGAAATGAAAGAAATTAGTCCTGCTACATTATACTCGTTCCTTTTCTCACGTGGTGGCGCGTTAATTTTATTGTCGCGGAGAACGCGAACATTTTGAGGTCATCATACCTGTAATAACTGAAAACGTTATACTTTCATGTTCTACATATAATCGAATAAAATCATTACTAGTATGGAAATAAAACGAAGAAAATTATATAAGAATTATCGAAAAATTGCGCCCCTATGTATCTTATACGCTATTATTATATTTACATTAATCATTATATAATAATAAGTCTATTAAAATAATTACACGACAAAGTCTCTTTAAAAAATTATTTGTTTTAACTTTAATAAAATATTTAATATTTTAAATTCTGAAATATTTATAAAATTCAATTGAAATTGGGTTTATTTCTTTTAATTGATTTATTCTCCTCGGTCTAATATAAATTGTAATTGTTTAAAATTGAATAATATTTCTAATAATTATAGTACACACATATAATACATATTTTTATTTGAAAATATTTTGTTATTTTCTAAAAGTTTGTATAGAAACAAAATTGATGTAAGATATACGTTAAATTATTTTTTTCCTATATACTTTTAAAGAAAACATTTCATTCTTATGATTTTAACAAGTCTTGGTTTCTTTTATAATTTATTCTATCAATATCACTAATTACTAATTTTATTATTACAAAATAAATTGATAAGCTCTCATCTCTCATTAAATAAACAAAAGATTTCGAAACAATCTTGCCTTCACTTTCTGTTATCTTCAACGAGATTCACTTTTTTTTCTCTGCAGGTGCACATTACAAAACCACAAATATTTATCTTTTCCAATACCTGACAGGTAGCAACCGATCGTCAAAGGTGATGACTTCATTCCTCCAGCGAGACAAACACTTTTCTTTCATCTTCCCCGATAAGATCAATTTTTCCCAATTACCTCCGCTGACTTTGAGAAAAATTAATACAGGAGAAATTCTCCTCTCTTGGAATTTCCACCCACTTTTGCCGCCCACCTTCGCGGCTCTTCAGTTAATACAGACAGCAACCTCGAACGTTGACGAACGCGGTATGCTTGTGTGAAAGTGCCGCCGTTCCCTCAAAGGCAAACGAATGGCGAGAAACGATGATGAGAGAGAAAGAGACAGACGATGACGATGATGATAATAATAATAATAAACCGAGTCGCGCGGTTCAACTAGCACATGTAACCGGAAAGGGATATGCGGCCTCGTAGCCGTGTTAGCAAACAAACTGGTGGTCGCACAGGTGGACAGCCGCTTTTCGTAGCCATCTGGTCCCATTGAGTAATTCCGTAAATCGCTTACCTCGGAAATCTCGTGTCGCCGTTTGCCCCGACGATGCTCGTCCGCGCGCCGTCGATGCCACCAGGCTGACCGAGAAACCGATGAACTCGAGCTAAGCGCAACGGGCTATAACGGTTGACGAGCGCATACGCGGTGATACGCGGCTGTCACTACACTCGAAACTGTCATCACACGGATGGATTTGACCACGCGCAATGTTACCAACGGATGCGACACGCGACCTCTTTGTCACTAACAGTTACTAATCCTGTTGCTTCGCGTAACGTCCGCAGAGGGCGCTGAGACACAGCAGCCATGTTGCCTCGAGCTTCAGCCAAGTTATATGAATAATTCGATAATCAAATCGCAAATACATATAATAATCATAAAAAAAATTAAATCTGTTCTTATTAATAACAATAACAATGCAATTTTTAATCTTTTATTAGTTTAAAATATAAAGAAGATAAAAATATTGCAATTAAAGAATATTTCCACGTTTAAATATATTTTCAAGGAGATATCCTGATTCCTAAAGTCGTCTGTTTTACCAATTATTTTTCAAATAAGTATTTTTTTTAACTATCTTTATATTATAAATTAAAAAATACTTCTCCATAATTAAAATATAAGAAATAATGTAGTTCAGACTAGCCGATTTTATGTCAAAAATGAAAAACAGTTGGAAACAGTGTTTACAGCTTTATTATCGGCTTCTGACGTTGACTCGCAATATCTGTTTTATATAAGTTTTAAGCCTGTTCTACAATGTGCTTTTTGTTTTCTATTTCTTGCCTTTTGTTATTTTTTACATTTTGTCTTTTTGCTTCTTATCCGGTTTTTTGTTTTATATCGCCCGAGATAACGAACTTCGAAAGAAACAAGAAATACATAGTAAAAAATACAATTGTTAATAAAACGGTTGTAAAAGAGAAAAAAGCAAAAGGTAAAAAACAAGAAACAGGAAACAAAAAGTTTACATTGTGTAAAATAAATTTTATACTTTGTGGATATAAAACAGTCTTGGATTAGATTAGCTGAAGGATTACATGAACAAAAAATGTTGTTTTCTTAGAATTAAGCTTGGATATTATATTTAACACAAAAGATTAGTTAGAAAATTTGTACGTGTGCGGTGCATGTGATATTGATGTAGTAATGTAACTCATTTGTGTCGCTTGTTGGAAGGCACACATAGTCGATGACACATAAATCATATGTAAAGTCCTACTGAATCGGTAATACAGATGACGGTTTTAGGATCCCTTAATAGTATCCCATCAATACAATAATCAATTTCTAGATGGCGTTAGTAACGGTGGTGCAAAAGTAATACATGGGAGTTTGCCTCCCCTGTTTTGCGCAATGATTAGGCGTTCCTCGGCATTTCTCGGCGCGCACGACGCGGCGGGCCGATACATTGTCAAGATGGAAGATGGAAGGCGCACGGGACTGACCCTCTCGCCTCTCGGCAGTATGGATTTCGCCGCGTGATTCGGTGCACGGTGCCGCAACGAGATTCCCGTCTTTCCCGGCCGCGCCGCGGCAGAGCGACAGAAGAGGGGCGGTACGGCGGTACGGCTGACCGGTCGACCGACGATCGTCGACCGTGAGGTCCGAGGTAAATGGTGTCGCGTCACGAGAGCGCGATCGTACGGTGTGATCGAACGCGGTAATGAGAGAGCTGTCACGGTGCAACGGCGCGGCAACGGAGCGAATCCTCCACAATGGTGGATAACAGTTGCATTATTGAGGGGAACGTCAAGTTTCGCGACGGCAAAAAGGTAAATCTTCCGCATTCCATGTTTTCCGTTCAATCAATCCTCCTTCCCTTATTCCGTGCGCTGATCGTGCTCCATTTTTTTTCTCTCCCCCCGACTTGCGACAATCGCGCGAATGCATCCCCCGCGTGAATTCGTTTGCGGTCCGCGACGTCCCCGACGCCTCTGGACGCCCCGCGCAGGGTGAGACGCATTGCGGAGGGGTAGGAAGGCTTTTCATCCCCTCGCATGCGAATTCGGGAAACGTGCGCCGGACGCGCGATGCTTATCGACGAGTCACCTGTATGCACAACTCGCTTGACGATAAAAATTATGTAACGATTACGGGGGCGGTTTGCGTAGCGTGCGTATGTGTACTTTGCGCGACGCGGACCTACGTTAAGTTTCCGCGTTATACAGGCTGCTCCAGAAAAGATGTGCAGCTTTTGCGGACTGGGGCTGCCGTGCTTAATTTTTGACACTAACGATTAATATTTTGAATATAGTAATTGTTTAATGTATTTCTTACTGTGCATGGTTATTTATTTGCAAAAATAAAAAGATGAACGTTTTGTCGATTTATTCTATTCGCATTTATTCATTTTTGTTATACGAATGCTAGATATTGAATAGATAATTGTTACTAAGTGTAGGTATTAAATCTAGGTCTTAAATGTTGGATCTATTAATACAAAAATAAAAAAAAAGTTTTAATAAAGAATATAATAATTTTTTATGATCTTTTTTTTCATAATTTTTCTGTCATTGCGAAATCTTCAAAAATATTAAGTTTATTAAATTTGATTTAATAAAGATGTTTTGTTGGAATGATATGATTAAGTAAATAATTGTTATTGATTAGGTGCAGCTATTCAATCTATTAGTTAGATATTATATTTATTAAAACTAACGAAAATTTAAAAAATATTATTGACGAAAATAATAAATTTTTGTGATGTCATCTCTCATTTTATAGTAAAATTACCACTGTAATCTTTAAAAATATTAAGTTTGTTAAATTTATTGATTTAATAAGGATGTTCTATAAGAATGGTGTGTAATTCTTGAGACATGTTATTCTAAACATTATCAGTGTAAATATGCCTATCATACCTGTTATCAGAGACTCTTATTCTGGCAGTAAGATTTTACTGTTTAATTTAGTATTTGATAAAATTGTTTAAGAATTATATTTCTATCTTTTCTGAGAAAAACTTTAGTTAAATATTTTGTGTAATATATTATGTAAATATGTATATTTAAATATTTTTTTGTTTTTAATTTTTTATTTTTATTTATTAAATTATTTATTAAAGTAATCGTTGGTGTTATTTATGTTTCTACCGTGCAATACTTTTTTAAGATATTTGGTTTAAAGTATATCTGAAGTGACTGTTGAAAAAGAAATTGTTTAAGAATAGGGCTGTAGGGAGCTAATCCAAGTCTATAAAAAGCTTATTCTCGTTTGCTAATAAGAGGGTGATACAGCAAGATACTTGAGAATATAGAAGCCTCTTCTACTTTGATCATGAATGCACTACGTGAAAAAGTTTACTTCGTGAATTTTATGCAATTTCGTGTAATTTTTATCGCATCCGTGCTTGATAAAATGCAAAATAATATGTTTATAGATTGAAAAGAAAGAATTTTCTGTTATAAAGTTTAATTATAAATATAATAGAATCAAATTAAATATATAGTTAAAGTTGAAATTATTATTTGAAAATGTAATATATTATTTAAATTATAATATATTTTCATCTCATTTTTTATTTTAAATAAATAAAAAATAAATTGTATTATTATTTAAAAACAGATTTATCTTCTTTTATGATTATTATATTTGAATTTTTTATTACCTAATTACTCATTATTGCATTATACAAATGCAGAAATGACTAAATATACAATAAAACAAACATTTAATTTTTTTTCAAATAAAATCCTAAACTTATATTTATAAGATTTTTGAACATATTTATTGCAGCTTTGTATATTTTACATTTATATAATTAATTTAATATATGCGGTAAAAAAAGGAATCAAAATTATATTTAAAAATATGTAAAATTATTTTGAAATATTTTGTATTATATACAAAATTGTATGTGTCAACAATATAATTTATTTTACAGTGGAAATCAAGATGGTGCGTTATGCGGAAATTATCGCCAGTAGCAGGTAAAGTCTCACGTTTGTTTTTAGACAACGCAATTGCTAACAATAGTCTTATTGTTTTGTCGTCCATTTGTCTTAAACGAGTTAATAATAATGTGTTTAATTAATGAGACTTTGATAAGATTGCGTTAATGGTATGTATATGCAGATTTATGTTGCATTATGGTTGCATTATGGTTTGTGAGTGAAAGAAGGGAAATGAAGAGAGCAATAAGATAATAAACAGGAAACATTATACTCTCCTAAAGCGTTTTTACATTTTGCTTCTACTATCATGTTGATACGAGCGGTATCGCAATTTGCATAATAGACTCCCTCTTATCTTTGCTATGTTGTCTGCTTGGCAAACTGTGCAGAATGGATTATACCTGTTTTTACACGATGTTCTTTGTTTTGGTTTTATGGGCGAGGAAATTTTTGAATTTACTGCAGAATAAATATCGTTTTGCTTCGTTACAAGTTAACGTGTTTATAAAAGTGAATTATAACAGAATACTGTCATCCATTTTTTTCAGATAAACAAAATTGATTTAAAATTTATGCAATAAAATTATATTAATTGATTCCATTTTATATGATATAGTAACACAACGTTGCGAATATACATATATTTATAATAAAACGTATCACATTTTATAAGTTTGATCCCGTAATTAAACTGATTAATTAAAAACTTCAATTTAAAATATTGTTGGCATAATGGTTCCATATCTATTTGTAAAATTAATTCTGTAGCAGCTGGATGACCGATTTTTGCATTTTGTTACAAAATTGGTGGAATTTGTCATCAAAAAATTAATTAGTTCCACTTCTCACTCCCTATGAAGGACCCTTCCTGCTTGTTATCAGTACAAAGGATCCCACCTTTGGACTTTCCTAGGGTGACAGCTGGCACATCTGTTGCTGCCTAAAGCAACAAAAAAGTTTCCAAGAACGGCTTTGCTCCTGGCAATAACCATTAATACATAATCCCTGTAACTTGAGGGTATTTTTGAACTAAGAATCCAGCACTTCATAAATTTTCCTTAAGCGGGACTTAAAATGTAAACATATGATGAAATTTATCTCGAGATATGTATTGTTAAATGTTTCTGTAAATGGGAATGCATTTTTTATGTCTTTAATATTTACCAGGAAATAATATTTATTTCTAATAAAACGTTGAATTTATATATTAATAAAAATATCAAACATTATGTGTTTTATATGTATATTTCGTATATACACATTCCACATAAGAAAATTTTTGTAATTTATTTAAGAAAAGGAATGAACAAAAGAAATTCTATGTAACGTTAAAATAGATGCAAAGTAAATGAATATTCCTTTTTTTATTAACAGATTGCTTGCATTTGCAACTTTATGGGGACAGTAAGGATCGTTACAAGCAAGGCCAAACAAAAGCGTCCCTAAGCTTGCAACACTTTTTGGGAGTGGAGAGTGGTTTCACACTCGACAAAGAATCCAATACGATTGCTATAATTTGCCAAGACGTGACAGTCGTTCTCGCATTTGATACGCGAGAGCGATTGATACAGTGGCAAGTTAAGATCTCGAACAATTTAGGTGAAGGTAAGCTATCGCGAAAGAAAGATAGCGAAAAGCATTATATGTATTATAAAATACGCAGAATACTATGCAAAATTCTGAGATAAAAATTATTATCTTATATATTTAATTAGTCAATTTTTCTCAACAGATCAGCAATTCTTGATACTGATCTCCTCGGTACCATCAAAAGCGAAATTCACTAATGGGCCAGCGCATTTGCATATTCAGGACCGTCGTTTCTGCATCACCATCGGCGTGCCTCCTCGACTCGTCGGTATCTGGGAAATTGCGCATCTCCGACGATACGGTGTGGTCGAGGGCAGATTTTGTTTCGAGGGTGGTTCGAGATGCGGTCGGGGGGAGGGACTGCACGTACTAATAACCGATCAAGGGGATGATATAGTCAGGACGTTGCATTTGGCAGCCGAGGGAAAGCTTACTACGAAGAAGCGATCGCCACTTGGTAGAGAACTGTCGACGCAGGACAGCCCAGGGCGACGCCAATGTTCTCGCGCTGAGACTAGAGCCAGCGATTTCTTTTCTTCGGTAGTGTATTCAACGTCGACATATGAGGAGCCCTGCGACAGCTGCAAGAATGAGAGCTCGCCGTATTGGTCATCCGCGGAGAGTAGACAGCAGACGGAGCTTGACGGCGATTACAGCTGCAGAGACACGATGTCCATTTCAGAGTTACCTGATCAGCAGCCTGGTGGCGAGTGGCGTAGTTGTTCGCTCACTCGTCAGGGTGCAACGGGCCTCGAGAGATGCGCAAGTTGTATCAGTAAACTCGGTACTGTTTCGAAATCATCAACCTTAATTACCACAGCTACTATAAGCGGCATAAGCAGTCCCGCTGCGAGCACGTTGAACAATTTATGTCACTTGCAGCCCCGTACCTTCGATCGGCTTTCTTTGTCCTCCTACAGCAGCAGCAGTCATGAGAGCGATTATTCCAGCTCGCAACAAATCGAGTGCCAATGTGGGCAATCGAAAACCGCCCAGTCTCAGGCAGCACAAACGACGACGACGGCTCGTCAAATGTCACCGAGTCCGAGCACGTTACCGCCGAGACCGCCGAAACCGTCCCAACCACTTTCACTGCCAACAACTAGCCAGTCCGTCATTGCCAAGAAACCTAAAAAACCACCAATGCCACTGCCTGCCGAACAGCAAATCTGTGTGCACGCTCGAAAACCTCAACAATCTCAACAATCAACTCAGCAGGCTCAACAACAACCTCAACAACAATCCCAACAACCTCAACAACAGTCCCAACAACCCGTAGCACGCGGTGTTGCGGGACCTTACGAGAATTATGACATTCCGAAAACGATTCTGGGACATCATATGCTATTGGAGCAAGGTCCGCAACCGGAACAGTATTACGATACACCAAGAAAAATAAAGGAATGTCTCACACTGCCGAAAACTTATCCTAATTACGACACACCTCAGGTGCCGCAGGCTGTGGTCCTGCAAGGATGTGGATGTCCTGCGAAACTCACAGTACAGTCACCTAGATCTTCAGGATGTCCTTGTCACAATGTTATGAGCTGGGCCGGCTTTGTCCTACCTTACTGTCGACGCGGTGCAGGAATTGAACCTACCGGTGTCACGGTTCATCCCGTAAAGCTTTCAGGTGAGGGCAAAATGCCGGTGGTAAATGCCAGTGGAGAAGTTGCCATTTACGCAACAGCCAAAAGAGTAAATAAAAATGATTTAACTGACGAGAAAGCTACGGAGAACTGCGGCTGCGCCGCGGAAAATAAATCGAACAATTACGAAAACGTCGAACCGGTAATAGACACGCAACCAGAAGCAAAACAAGCGAATTATGTGAATATTGATTTTACTCAATCATTGGAACATTACGAGAATAGCAAGGATGTTTTAACGAAGAGTAGTATCTCGCAGGAAGAGATTGAGAAATTCGCGAATCAATTGAAAGAACCAGCGCCCGAAGCGCCGAGTGACAATGCTTCGAAGATTTGCGAGAAATGCGGTCACGCGAAGGAAAAGGAAAACGACTATCTGGTCATGGATCCAGATAAACAAACTCCGAAGAAATCGTTCCCCGCTTATTTACCGATGCAACCGGCTCACAACGCTTGTTCAAAGGAGATTTTGTCAAGACTTTGCAGTGGTATCAAGAGTTCTAGCAATCCGACATTATCGGGATCAACATTGCTCGAGGTGAATAAGAAACGTTCTGACTCGGAGTATCGGGTACCAGGATCGGCAATGTTGTCCAGCCCGTACCTCAGGCGTCGTTATCTGGACGTGGGTAACGTTGCGGAGTCCGGTGGTAGCATAGGTATACTTCTCAGGAAACGATCTTATTCTGCGGAATCCGCACATTACCTGGACGACGAGAGTCACACTTTTCCGTCCACGCTTACCATCCACAAGTGCTCGAGCGAAGCAGATAAGAATTCTTTGATAACCGGCGAGTCGCACAACTCATGCAACTCTGAAAGCAAGATCAGTAGTAATCACGACAGTGGGCAGATATTGACAGTCGCGTCTCAGCCGTCGTTCATTAAGATCCGACGCTCATCGTCCGTACCATCCAAGACCGGGCATAATAGAGATTCCTCAAGCAGCAACGATTCTGGCGTTTCTACTGGTTCTCTGAGTCATCGAACAGCAGAGTTTGTGGAATTTGAGTTATCATTGGCAGCACCCGCCGCGTCGGCAGCAAAGCAGAATATGTTATCTGTCTGCAATAAAAGCCCACCGCCTACATGCTATCACAGCAGCCTGCCGAGGAAGTCTAAATCCAGCGATCCTCTCCGTGAAATTTCCTTCCAGTTCCAGAAGATCAAGATACCAACGAAATCTTCATCCGCGGAAGCCGATATACCCACATGTTTACCGAAGACCACGAAGGGCTTCAACAGCCCCGGTGAAGTTTCCAATGCACCTTATATCGATTCACGAAGTACTAGCAGCGGTACCTCCGACATGTCAGATTATATCGAAACTTTGTCGTTGTCTTCACACTCTTCGTCCGATACGCCTGACAGCCTTAGGTAGGTTCTTATATACAGCTGCAACTCTTGCAGAAGTTTTATTGTCTTATAACTTCTTAATTTATATACAACTCCATTAAAATACATAAAGTTATATAGAATGTTTTATAATTTCTGAAATATACAGAGTGCCCGGTAATTATTGATGAAGTGCATTGGCGAAGAAAGCAAATAGAGTAGACCAAAGACTGAAGAAAAAAGCTGTTTTGTGATTTTCACAATAATTAATGAGAAATTAATTTATAAAGATTTGCTATTTAGCTTGCGCGATTCGGCGATAAGAGATAGTTCAACGTTTACGGTTGTTAGGCGCGCGGTGAAACTTAGGAGGAGCAATTTGTAAATAATAATGTATTGCTCGTTCTGCTTTTAATAAAACGCTTCTCTTACTACAACTTGCCGAGAAATTGGATGCTATAATCACTGATTAGCGGATCTATATAAATTATATTTCTCATTAATTATTGCGGAAATCGTAGACTTCTATTTAGTTTTGGCTGCTCTTATCTGCATACGAGAAACTTTGTCATTAATTACACTTTAATATTCTGAAATATATAATATTAGGTGTAGTAAAAAGAAATCCATTATTTTTCCAATAGATGGCTTTAGTAATCTGTATCGCGTCTGTATTTTGAATTTTATTTCTATAAATTCTTTTTCGTATACAAATTCTATTGATTTACTTTTCAAAGTGAAAAACTTATTTATTTTAAAACTTTATTTTTTTCTATTCTTTTAAACTTTATTTTTTGTGACTATTTGTGTAATTAACACAAAACAATCATGTATATATAGATTAGGAGGCAGAACGGTAGCAACGACTCTTCGACCTCGTAGCGGAAAGGAGTACTATAAAATTGATCGGAGTATCTTGGTGGAACAGGGACGGATTCTCACAACGGCATCTGCTAATTATGCAAATATCACTCCAGTGTTAGAAAAGAGCGAGTCGCCGTCACCTGGTTATATGAGTAGTTCACCCTTTGAGCAACCACAACCTACTCGTGAGCATTTTCTATTCCCCGAAGTAAGTATATAAGAAAATAGATTGTCTAAACTAATCTAGATATATGACATCAAATTCTGACAATAGTTTAAATATCTTGACATGGAAGAAACAATTAATGATTAGAAATGTTATTGTCTTACTCAGTAGTTTTTGATGTATAATAATTAATATCGTATTTTTCTTTTTGCAGGAAGCTTGAATAATATTGTTTGGGAAAAAGAATTAAAAACTTCAAGTTCCTAGGAATTCCAAACAAAATGAGTAAGAATATTCACGATATAAATTATAATTGGGGCATTGTGACTATTTACACTATACGCGGATATCTGGGGTTACTTACAAGCACACTTTCGAAATCATTAGATATATACCAATATATACGTAGTATAATATGCCAAATAATCAAAAATTTATAATTCTTAAGAACACGAAGGCGCTCTTTAATCAGATTCGGATGTTCGTTTCATTGATGTTTTTGTAAAGTCTTCCTCTAAAGAGCACAATCATAATCTTAAAAAAATGTAAAAAAAAAAAGAAACATCAATCTACAAAAATCTAGGTACTAGCGTATAGTCGAAATAACGTCAGTAATCAAATACTTCCTACAACGACTCAAACAATTTCTAAAATATGCTCAATAAGAAACTAATAGTTTGTATAGTAAGAATCCTGCCCTAGGGTAAAAAGATATGCATCTTATACTTTATATGGGTATATCGTTTTTTGAATACTTTCTTATTTTGTATGAGTATACTTCTATATAGACTATTGTACAGTCATCTTTGAAAAAATTGAGATTAATAACTCTTAGAATTTCAAATCAGAATTCTTAAAATTTTATGGATCAATAAATTAAGGTGTTTAGATCGTATCCCTTTTCGATTCTACAATTTGAAAAAACATGAACGCTAGTTTATATCTCTTTTTAAACTTCAGGAACTCAAATTGGAGGCGTATAAAATAGGGATAGTTCCAATGTGACAACTTTGGAAAGCATTGAAAACATCACAATTGCAGTTGATTATCTGTTCTCTATGAAGTTTTAAGAATTCATATTTGGAGAATACCGTTAGAGACCGTTTGTTTGTACTGATTGAAAAAAAATATCTATCCACATTCTATACAACCAAAAAACATGCACTGAGTGTAGTCAGTTGCATAACATTCACAGGGTTTTCATACTTAAAGTTACTTTTTAAAGATTAAGATAAAATGTTACAGCCTTTAATGGTCTTCTTTCTAACGGGACAAACACGGTGTGCGTAAATACCATAGTTTCTGGGCAATCAAAGACGATACTATATATAGATTATAAACAAGTATTTCTGAATAAGATTTATAAAATGTGTAAAGCTCGAGTTTCAAAACTTCGATAGTCATCAAAGAACATTTCCAATTTTTACTGCAACATATTTTTTTAAATCATTTATCTCTTACATTTTAAGTATTTTTACTAAATCTTTTTGATATCATTTATTGTTGCATTGTACTTAATATAATTCATACTTAAATATTTAATTGTGATTAGTGTGTGCTGTACACACGTTTCCACAAAGCGTTTACCAAAAATTATTTATTCTAACGGTGCATATTCTATTTAATATATTAGGAACAAATAGATACTTATCAAATTAAGTAATATATTTACAACGATTATTTTAAGTCTAAAACTATATATATATGATATTCTATTTCTAATATCTTTTTTTAGAAATAAATATGCATATATAAGCACATTTATTTTGTGCTTTTTCTATTTTTATTTCTTTTTATTATTCTACTTTTACGAGAGGAGATTACAAATTTATGAGAAGGAATATAATTCATATGATATTGCACATACAGTAAATATATCATGCTGAGGAAGTTAGCATAATAGTGATATTAAAACGCAATAATAAAATCTTAGAGTTATACATAAGGCCGATATAATCAATGCACAGAATTCTGTTTTATATCTATTATACATTATTATATTACCTGGCAAGTAAATCAAACTAATGTTCATGATAAAAATCATAAATGTTGCCATCAATAATCAATGCAGATTTGTAAGCATTGAGAACTTGCGGGACAATACATATTGTAAGATGTGTTATAGATTGCAACAGCATTAATAGCTTTACCATAAAATGATGTTTTTTGATGTTTAAAAGAATAGAAAAGAATTTAATTTTTATTTTCTTAGATATTAGATATTTCCAAGAATTTTTTATGTGATAGAAAGTTGTCTTGCTGTTGCATTCTTTCATCATATCTTGTTATATCATTCCTGAAACTAACATATGGAATTGTTTTTCCATTAGGCCAAACTTTAACACATCATTGTTTTGTAGAGAATATTTGTGAGAGAATATTTTTTATTTTTAAAACTTTATCCATTTGTGTTCTATATGATACACTGTTATAATAGCATTAAATCCGTAAAGTCTATTGCAATATGCATTAATTTAGATTAAAGACATAATGTTCTTTCACAATGTAAAGATATACGTGCAACTGATTTTATATAAATTATAAAAGTATTAAAGAGTAGTATTATTACAAGACTGAGAAATAGTGGGATAATGAATGGTAGGAAATATCTACAGCGCTAGAATGTATAATTTATATGTACAGGCCTATGCACAATTGGAAATGATTATTTGTAAAATTTTTAGTTCCTCTATTTATTGAGCATTTCACAGAAAAGTTAATATTATTATCTATGAACATGCAAATGATAATATTCTCTTTTGTTTTTGCTAAAGTGTATAGAAATTATACAATAGTTAACTGCATCAAATAGAGTAGAAGCCTTAATGAAATACTGTATACAAAAGCGATTTATAGAAAGTGATATTAAGACACATTAAATTAAAACGAAGTTTGCGTATATCGGATAGATATTTTACGCAAATATAATGATACATAAAACAATTGAATTTATATTCCTCTTTATCTGGAATTCTACGTCCCCAGGAGATTCATAAATTGTAATATCTTCAAAAAAATTTATAAGTTAGAAAACTATCATATACCATGATTTGCATGTATGCGTTCGCATGCACAAACGTAAAACAAAATTGCATGCATTTGAGCAGAAGAATGTATTGAGTGCGAAATTTTTTTATGTAATATGTAATTTTATTTCATGATTTTATTTCTTTTCTCTTTCTTGTTAGTTTCCTATATTTTTTAAATATCATTCGTATATTAATATACATATATGTATATATATATATATATATTGGGTCATTTAAAAAGTATCCGTGATTTTTTCATTCAAAAATTGAACAAAAAACCGCGGATACTTTTTAAATGACCTAATATATATAAGTTAAGTATATATATATATATATATATATATATATATATATATATATATAAGTTAAAGTCAAATTTATATTTTAAAATTTTAAATTAATGATCAATTAACTTAAATATTTTTCTGTCTTAAGTATCGTACGTGTGAAGTAGAAAGTCACTCATATAAATACATGCTAGTCAGGAATCAAGTACTGTATTGTAGTCATTATATATTTTTACTGCAAAGAAATTGTATATTATACGCAGCTTAAAAAGTAAGCACATGTCTACTAATTTATTTTATTCTTAGGATTATTTTTTAGTTTGAAAGAATTATGGACCAAATATTCATTAATCTTAAACGAAAATGGAGAGAAAAATATTGTCATATATTTTATATTGATATATAACTTTCAAGAGTAATAGTATAATAAGAGCAGATACTTAAGTTGAACCAAAACGTTCGTCCTATTATACTTTTTTTATAATAATAATATAAATTATAATTGTTATTAACTAAATTTCGCGTCAGCTCACAGTAGGCCTATTTTTTATATATTGAACGAATTTTATTATTCTATTCGCTCTTATCACAAATCTGTCTTGATTATACAATAAAAAATTGCAAAATTTTTATTGCTGTTTTTGTCTTGTGAGCGTTTCGTATTTTTATACGTTTTTATTTAAAATAAAACACGCACGCGCGCGTCAAGTATATTTATAAAATAAATTACATGTGCTAGCTTTTAAGCTCAAAAAACCATATCTAAGAATTTACGAATAATGCATATTAATTAATTATATATAATTATATATATATATATATATATATATATATATATATATAATTAGTCAATATGTATATACATACATATATATATATATAAATTAGAAATAAGTTTCAAAGGGTATTATCAATGCTCTATTCGTAATTGTTGTACATAGTTTTGGTGTAGCCTTAGCATATTAAATCTTTTATTTTGTGATTCGAGAATGTAGACATCGTAAAGCGAATTTCAATTGTACATACCATGTATTATGACGAAATGCGCTCAAAATATCTTCAAACAATTTTATGAATAATTGAAATAATAGCGATTTAGTTACTCTGTGAGTATATTTTATAATATATTGAAATAAGCATTTAATTCGATTTAAGAGTATACAGTTTCGAAATTGTATATCTATGATATTGAAGACACTTCGTATATTTTTAATTTTGTTATTTTCATGTCTCACGCCGCTTTATCACTTGTAACAGTATATGTCAGAAATTAAGACTAGCTGTTTTTTATTTCGTATACTATTGGTGTTGAAAAGAGCTGTTTTCAATTATTGTTTAAGAGTTGATTCAAATTATTCCATGTTTAATCGCCAATTTTTATATCTGAAAAATTAGTTATTTTAAACGATTTTATTTGGCTTTCTGCAGTAATATATATTTATAATTAGAGAAAAAGAGATTAGATAATAGAATCACAATCGAAAAGCGAACAAAATCTATTTCTTCTGGCAATCTGTTCTACAATAAAATTTGCTTCGTGCATTAATAATACGAAGTAAGTGTCAACACCTGTTGGTGCTGTCGCATTGCATGTCCGTTTTACGAAAAAAAATGAGATAATATTTAGAGAAATTTTATATAAGAGAAAGAAAAATCGTCCATCAAAAACTAATTTTTCTCCTTTTATATGATACAAAGTCTTAAAAAGGTGTATACTGATAGCAAAATTTTACGTGACTTGTAAAGTTTTTCTTTACGAAACTTATATAGGTAATTTAGACTTTATTTTTGAAATTATTTACAATGAAATGAAGGCAAGCTCAAAAAGTGCTTGTTATTAGGAAGGAAAATAAATCCATATAAATATGGATATTCGAAAAACGTCAAAATAAATTTTAATTGCTATTTGTATACACTTTTTATTTATATCTTATATAGAAAAAAATTCACGATATAATATGTAGAACAGGTATTGTATTCTAAAACACTTTCAGATGACTGGTGAGACTTTAACTCTGTTATCGAGAGATTGAAAAGTATATAAAAGCCATCTTATTTTCTGAAATCATTATAAATGAAATTGTGTGTATGTATCACTAGGCCATCCCGTCAGATCGTAAGAAGAGTAATAAAGTATAATAAGTAACGGAGCTTATGTATTAAATCGTCGAACGCATTTCACGAAGAAGTTTATTTACTTCGAACTTTTGTAATCATGATAAGAAGATAAGCGGAGGAGAGGTCAAACGAATTAATTAAATTATTATAGTACGCCGTAAATAAATTATTAAAACTCGTACAGTTTGTAGTAGCTGAAATCATTGATTTACTAAGAAAGTAGAAGAAATAAAGAACTTAAAAAATGACTTTGTGCTCTTGTTATTTTCGCAACCTATCTAGAATATTAAGAATATTAAAATATTAAGTAAAAAATCAATGATGAAGAAAACCGAAAGATTCGCGAGTGACTTCTTTCTTTCAAAACATTATCCAAAATATACTATGCTTTTTTATACCTTTTGCAAATAAAATCTATTGATGTTATTAAAAACCAACTTGGATAATTATTAAATACCAACTTGGAAAGCTGAATGATTTTATAAAATTTTTTTCATATTTACTATGCCTTAATTTTTCTTACATATTTTTTCTACAAAGGATTCAACAATAAACAATTTTAGAATATTATTATATATCGATTGACTTACTTAAATGAAGTTCTGCATATCGAAGTGCGATACTGGACAATTCTCCGCGAAATATCTTTATATTGATAAGATTATTAACACAATGTGCAACGGATAAAAAATGTATTATTCTATCTTTAGTAAATAAATAAACGTTCTATAAATTTGATATTCAACAATATGTTTTATTTTAATGATATAGTATTCATCACGGTAACATTGACAAATATTAATCTATATAGCTCCAACTTTTATTTCTCCAACATTAACTATATTTTTATTACAGATATACTTCACAAAAATACAATTTTAATTATTTCTTATTTTTATAAGAGTAGTATGAGTAATAAAAATATCGTTTCACAAATATTCGATTCCGTATGTTCGTGTTAATGTAATTCGTTAATGAATAATTCTTCTTTTATTAAATAACTTTTTTGTCATCACAGTTTTTATCTTTTCTAATACACAACGCTTGAAATAAAACAATTTACATAGTTAATTAAAGAAAAAATATCGCGTTTATTTATCTAAATATATAAGCATATTAAAATAATATGTTGCGCGCGCGCGCGCGCGCGTGTGTGTGTGTGTGTGTGTGTGTGTAAGGAACGCGTATTACATTCTTAAATAAATTACTCTTATTTGTACGGAAACAATTTAACAATGCGTAAACTTTTGCTACTTATACTTCTCTTTGTTTTCTGGCATAAAAGTTATAATCTGTAACTTCATATCTTTGTACAAAAATAAATAATAGCATTTCAGTAAGTTGAAGACAAAATATGTACTTATACACATTTTGATCTTACATGCAAATCTGTCTAAATTGTAAGTTTCTCTTAGATTAACATTTTTTTCTTAATAGCAAATGCGTTGGCTTCGCGTATAAATAGATCGAATAAGGAATCAGAGCGCAAACTAAACTGGAAAAAATATGTTAAGCATATGAGAGAGTACATATGCGCGTTATTATCGGTTATTACATCAATTATTACATTGGTGTTCTATATAATCGTCGATATTACATGTTGTCTTCTATTATTGAAACTGAATGTGTTATATACTGTCACTACTTAGTTGTGCAGAAAAGACATAGTATATATTGTTGATGGTTCGTTAAAATTATTCAATATTTATAGCCATAAGATATAATATGTGTACAATATCAAAATAATTCACTTCAAAAAAATAATGTATTTACTTCAACATTTTCGGCACTTTATTATTATATAATTTATTTATATATCTTGTAATATTTGTACGAATTAAATGGAATATAAATCTTGCATATAATAAATCATCATAATAAATCTTGCATAAGAAGCTAATTTTGTAACTGCTTTATATTTGCACATAAAAAAAATCATAAAAGATAGTCGAAAACGAAGAAAAATCTTATAACAACAGAAATTATATAGCACATAATAAAACAAATATGTCACTGGAAGAACTTAATCCTAAAATGTAAACTCTTATTACTAAATGT
Organism: Acromyrmex echinatior; assembly: GCF_024713525.1. Classification (NCBI taxonomy): domain Eukaryota; kingdom Metazoa; phylum Arthropoda; class Insecta; order Hymenoptera; family Formicidae; genus Acromyrmex; species Acromyrmex echinatior. The sequence continues at coordinate 4,201,348 of NC_141859.1, read as the reverse complement.
ATACTCTCATTACTACATTATTAAATGTATTAACGAAACAAAATATGCAAAATTGAACTTTTAAATTCGTATTTTTCACTTTTCTATAATATGTATAACCGAGATTGCTCTAAATTAATTAATAAAATTAATGGCACTTGTATTGTAAAGCTCGCATAATACAATGTGTGTGTGTGTACACAAAATATATTAAGAAAGATATAAGTGATTACAAATTTTCTTGAAAAAAACATTAAATTTTTTAAAATTACAAAATTAGAATATTTTATGTTAAACAATTATGAAGTATTGACTGTTTAAGAAATACTGCTGTTTAAAAGAAAAATACAATTATCTATTATCATTTATAAATCCAAAAGAATAATTTGCAAATTTACTTATAAAATCAAACGAGAGATAATTATTATTACAATTACTACGAACTTAATTATTAAATCCCAATTTTGATATCAAATCCTGCAATAATTATATTTTACATGTACCTTTTTTAAGATATTTTATATATACAAATACACACATAATGTCTCTTCAAAACTTTGTACATTACACATTACATATTATTAATGATTCTCTCTCTCTCTCTCTCTCTCTCTCTCTCTCTCTCTCTCTCTCTCTTTCTCCCTCTTCCTGGCTAAAAAAATATTTCATGTATTTTCTTGATCAAATATATCTGGAAACCGCAATTAAAAAATATTAAGATTCAATACCGAGAGATTTCTTGTAACTTAATTTTTCTTATTAATTTAGCATTAAAACTACTTTGTATATATTTTTACGAAAATTAAAATTATTTAAATAAATAAAACTGACACAGTAATAGCTAAGAAAAATTAAAAAAATTTTTTAATGCTATTAAATTTACATATATATATATATATATATATACATCCATTTTGCAAGAAGTATGATAAAAACATAAATTTTCATAATTCGCACAAATGTGAATTTAAATTATTAAAAATGTAAATATATTTTTTATCCTTTTAAATTTACGACTAAAAACCTTTCTTAAGAAACGCAAAACAAGGAATAAAAATATATAATTTATCTATCTTCATCAAAATTAATGACTTGTGTTCAAAATATTTATGCACAGAAAACGTTTATGCAAAAAAATTACAACTTGGAGATAACATTAATATAATATAATAAGAATACTTGTTTCATTAATGCGTATTCTTTTTCTGTTCTTAAAAAGATCCTTACAAATCATAATTAAAAAAAACAATGATATTTGTTTACATTATTTAAAAAATATTTACTTTTAATGGAATACTCTAAGTACGCACGTATATACGTACGCATGTATTCTTGGAAAATATAGTCATGACTTGAAGTTTGTACAAACAGAAACAAACTGAATTTAAACAATTCATTACTTTTAATGTGTAAATTATTAATATCTTACTCTTACTTCTATTTTTTCTAGCTAATATAATATAATTTAATGTATTAATATTAAAGTTTTTTTCTTAAATATTAACACGTCATCGTGATTTGTACAGAGATAATTTCTTTTTTGTTAATCGTCATACCACTGTCTTACCTCTTTGGTCAACCTTAAATAATTACGTAAACGATTAATATTAAATAATCGCTAAAAATAATAACTATACTAAGGCAAACATAAAAACTACAGATTAAAAAGAACTATATATTAAAAAGAACAATAAACGAATTTGCTCTTCTCAAATCATGACTATCTTTCCAGACTTTTCGTGGACTATATTTATGCAGACTAGACTCTAAGGCTAATTTTTAGAGTACTGAAAATCTGTTTTCATCTAATATAATATTTTATCTTAAGCTCTAGAATAATCCAGTTCCACAACAACAACCGTTTTTAATATTAACAATTAAAATTTATAGCCTTATTGTGATGAAGGTCAACGTTACTGAATACGCTGTTTTGAGTGAAATAAAACTTCCTCTCTTTTTTCATTTTATATAATTTTTAATCGCAGAATCTAAAAAGCAGTCTTTTGAAATAAGCGTGCATGTTTTAATCTTGAATATAAAATCAGAATGTATGGCTTCCTTTGAGATACAAAGATATTTTTTCAAAATACAATTTGATTTAACAGATAATAAAATTAACATAATTATCTTTTCGCATATAAGTACAAAGGGCCATTTCACAGGCATTAATATTACAAGAGACATGAATATTCTAATGAAATAAAATTCATCTCTTGTTGCTTCAATCAATGCTTCACAATACTGTTTGTGTAAGTAATTATATCCAATTTTGAGCTAAAAATTAGATAAAATGTAGATTAATAATTCTTATAATATTTCTAAGTATCATCAACTGCATTTAAAAAACTTGATTATTTCCATTTAATAAAACAAAAATTTATGAATATTTGCATTAGATTAAATAAAAAATACAAACTATTATATAGAAAAGGCACGATATAAAAAAATTCAAATATGTTCAAAAAAATATATAAATATATCTCATTTATATATACAATCAAAAAGCAAAAATTGAAGTTAAAAATAAATATGCTAATTCACATTAAGGCCATTATACACGTAAAACATAATTTCATTACTAATATGCAATTAAAAATTGTATAAATTATCTCAAAACGATTCTTATGCTAAATTCTTTAGATAATTTTATTTAAAGGTTTGATTCTTTTAAGAATGTTCTGCTTCAACAAATTATTAATAATGTTAATATTTATGATTTTAAATTTAACCAAAACATTAACATATGTACAATGTAGTTTAAAAACAAATGACATAGATGTTGAGACTTTATTATATGTTATTAGTATTGAATATTGTGAGAACATTATATATTTGATTGCAATGCTATATAATGAAGGGTTTTATTTATGCAAGATTAAATTTTACTAATTAAATCCATATTGAATCATAAGCTTGGTTTAAACAAAGAAACTAAAAAAACTGTTACGTATAATTTTGAATTAGATCTCGATAGACTTTATATTTAAATCTTTTAATTAAATGTAGACTTGTATAGAAAGTTCATTATATGATCACTAAATACTAAAATAATTGCGGAAATCATAGAAATTGTGTAACAGAATTATACATTTCATAGCTTTTTCATCAATAGGTGAACAGGATATCTCTCTCTACTACTTCTTGATGTTATTCCTGTACTACTCTGTGCCGTTTGAGAATGTAATAGCATTCTACATAATTTATCGACCTCTTCGTCACTCGAGCTAAACCTATTCAAATGTTTGTCATTAGCAGAACTTTGAGAATCATTCTCAATGTCAAATCTCAATCGTGTTTCTACATGTACAGGGCTAGATGCTCTGGTGGCAGGCGCGGTCCTGCTACGAGATTCAACATTTCTCAAGGGAATTTTACTAAGACCCTGATTATGATTCACGTCCAAAGTTGAAAAGTATCCTTTTACAGCACGACGTACCGTGGTATGATCCTCCAGACTATGACGTTTTACAAGCTGCTTCGTTTCTTTATCAGGGAGTTTTAAACTGAAATTGGTGGAATGCCGTTTGGTTCGATCCAGAGTGCATTTAGAGTTAGTGAATTTTGACTTTTCTTTATCCAGTATCAAAGAATTTCTTTTAAATTTCTCATCTAAAGATCGCTCTTGATTAGTATCCCACCCAAATCTAGTTCTTCCCTGTGGAGCAGAATATCTTTTAGTTCTCGCATCTGTCTTAGACAAGTGTTGATCGCTCAAATTCTCCTTCAGCATGTTATGTTGTCGCAAGCCCTCTTCATAGTCTATTGAAATCGATGTACTTCTTGATGATTCACTCTCACTTGTCCTACGTTTCATGCAATCTTCATATTCAACGGAGGAATGTCTCTTAAACTTTCCTTTATCGAAATTCATACTGCTTCGTCTAGGCCGAATAATATTTAATTGTCTCCTTGTAGCAATAAAATCTTGCAAATGAGGAATTTTTGATGTACTTTGAGAAATGGAGAATTGAGTGGGTATCCTGATACCTGTGTCTACCAAGAATTCATCGTCTGACTGCATCATGGATATTTCTGGCATGGAACTAAAAGCCCAACAGGAATTAAAGTGAGCTGCGTTTGTTAATGCTTTTAAAGCGGCAAAGTTCGGTGCTCTATCATTGCCACTAATGTTAGTAGAAAATTCATGCGAATAATCCCGTGTTAGTAGAGAATGCTGCTGCGGCTCTTGTTTATTATCTCTTACAAGCGACAGAAAAAAAGATTTTGTAAAAGTGGAAGGACTATATTCGTTCGTCTGGACTGAATGCTTTCTAAAGTTTGTGTGATCGTTGTCAGTATCGTAATACGAATGGCATTGAGAGTCACTTTCGTATTCTTGTTCACAAGCATCCGGCAATGTCAAGAGAGCCTGGAATACTGTTAACTTGGAGCAGTTACATTGTGGTTTAGGCGTAATATAATCATTAGATGATCCATTCACAAAGTTAAAATGCGATGAATTAGTATGTGAGTTGAAATGCCCTATTTTTTCCCATGGATGTGTTAGTTGAATTCTGTTAGATACAAAGTAAATATAACTTATAATTAGATTGGTTAACAAAACATTAATTCTTTTTAACACATATTAGTAAAAAATCTTTAAATAATAAATAATGTAACCAAGTATATTTATATAATAGTCGATAATATTCATTAATTTCAAAATTTTTAATTTAAGCTTATAAAACTAATAATTATGTTATTTTTAAACATGCATTAGTTTTATATTCTTCTAAATTATATTTCTTTACCAAATTCTCCTTACCTCGTTTTTAAGCTTTCGATTACTTGACGCGAGGATGCAGTTCCATCTGCAAAACATCATATTTCAGTTCAGATAATTAAAAGTTTATTAATATCTTTATTTTTGTTGACATAATTGTCTTATTAAGCTTTTTTGCAACTAATTTTGATTAGCATTTATTAAAATCCGATTAATTACTCTCTTCAATCGCTAACACAAATTAAAAATTTGTACTTTGGAAAATGGCTTGGACTTGCAAGAAACAGACGACAGGATTACTTGGATAAGAATTTCTGCTTCCCAATTTCTGTTATCATTAAATAATATGAGTTGCTTACATTTAATTAATAATGATTTTATTTCATGTAATTCTTCCGTATTCTTCATTAAATGCTCACCTTTAGGTTGTGATCTGAAACATAAATTTATGTAGGTATTTAATAGAAGATAGCAACAATAATAATTTGATAATTTATATTATTTAATAAACTGAAATATATAATTTAAATTAAACTTACAATCTTCTTGTAGAATTATCAGTTCCTCTTGCCCAACCTAAACAAATATTATTTATTATTTAAATTCTTAGCTAATATTAATTTCTTTTTAATAATTAAAAATTTTTAAAAACGTAAAAGTTAAAAAGTTCTAACTACTTATTGCTATTAAATAATAAACAAATTGTATATAACCAAATACAATAAAATACATTCTATGATTAAAACATATATTTTATATTGAATATGACCAAATTTCGTAATTAGTTAAGATTCTTCCTGTAGTCGTATATATATTATCTATACAAATAAATGTTTTTACTTAATAATAATGTTTAACATATAAAAATAACATACATCACAATATATAGATATAGATATATTTAATAATACCTTTCTTTACAGTATCACCAGATTTTCCAACACCTATGCCCGACAACTTTTTTTCTTCTTCCAACTTTTTGGCATCTTCTACATCTTGTCTAGTAAGCTTCATTGTTAACTACATAAAAAAACAGTATTCAGAGAAACATATTTTTCATAGATATCACTTAGATATTCTTAAATTACTTACACTTTGACCTTCGTATTTGACATCTATTTCATCCAATTTCTGTGTAACACTTTTTAAAATAAATAGTACGTCTCTATCCTTTTCATTGTTTACCAAATGTCTCACAACCGTCTCCAATGATGTTAACAATTTCTTATCGGTTGGCATCCACAATTGATTTTTCAACTGTGGCAATAAGGTTACTACTTTCATTCTTATATTAGCTACCGGATCTTCAGCTAGATTCAATAAAATATTGAAAAAATGCTCCTTAAAATATGTAGAAGAAAAGATTTCTAATGCTCCGACCATCATACGAACGAACATCATTCTCACGTAACAGTCAGAACTATTAGCTAAATCTGTAAACATTCTATTACGCAATTCCGTTCTTTGTATAGATTTAGTATTATATCGTAGGAGGAGAAGAAAAAGTCTTCCTGCGGCAAGACGTACTGGTATTGGCCGCTAAAATTATAGAATTAAATCTATACGTTTAATAAAACTGTAAATCGTACTTCAAAGGAGAATAAAATATTTTAGACTTACTGCATGTAAAATTCTGGAGAAAGCCATTGGAACAAAATATGAGTATATAAAATCGCTGGGAAAACATTTAGGTAAAATTTCTAGCTGCGTATGCATTAATGATGCCAGTCTCCAATTGTGTGTGCCTACAACTTCAGCTTCACACTTTAATAAAGCTTTACCTATTTCCATCAAAGAAGAATCCTATAATGAATAATATAATGAGAAAATATATCTTAAGAACATGATTCTGAATTACAAAGTATATGTGACAAAATTAAGTTACCATTTTATCTGTTCCAATAGTTTCACTTTCAACTAAACATTCCAGCGTTAATCCTATATGAGGAATTAAACCTTGAAGCACTTCCTCGGAATCATCTTTTAGCAATTTTACTAAATTTCCCTTTATTCGTGCGCTTTTTGACTCTAGAACCTTTGCCACCTACAAATAATGTTTTATTATATATATGTTTTATTATAACAAATGTTACTAAAATTTAATAAATGTAATATTCAATAAGTGTAATATTTAAAATCTTACTTCATGAATCCCGCACGCAACTGTTTTCCGAACCATATAATAATGATCACTTGTTAATGCATTAAATGTTGTAAGTATCGCATTTACTTCTTCTGGAAAGCCTGATACGAAAATGAACATTGCTGGCAAATTAAATGCACAATGCCTTCTACATTCAACATATCGTTCATCCTGTGTAGGATTGCTACTAATCTAAAACACAAAATATTGTATTAATATTAAATTTATAAATTATTTTCAATACATATAATAAATATTATACATTAAATACTACACGAGTCTATAGAAAAATTATTTAATGCGTATGTATTCATTAGTTTATATAAAAAGCTTATGATATATACTTATAATATACTTACAAACGTAAAATGTGGTTTCTCTTTCTTCAGTGATGATATTCCCAATTGTGCAAGTTGTTGAAAGTATTTTATAAACCATGTTTTCTCTAACAATGATAAACATTCTGAAATAACACATATACATTTTTGTTATTTAAACACTATTTAAGATATTACATACTGCTGTCAATATAAATGCAAAGAATTGTTTCTTACTTTCTAGGCCAAGTACAAGTTTTCCCAATTCTTGTGCTATTATACATATCACATTATCATTCGATTTAATTGCATTTTCACATAACTTCTTAACAAGTGGGGCTATTATATTTTTTATTATATCTGTAGACAATTTATGTTTAAATTAATTTTTACTGCTTAATTTGTATCTGTTTAATCTATATTACTGTATCTATGTAATTTTTGTTCTTTTTTTATTAATACCTAAAAATATTTCTAAAATATACAATTACTTACCTTCCTGAAGATGAGGTAGTAAATAGACTATTGTCTGTACAGAGGCGTATCTTACACTGCTTTCTTCGTCACTTGCCAATTCTACAAGAGATGGTAGCAAAGCAGGTTTTACAGATTCAGCACTGAGATTTTCTGCAACAAAACGCAGCTGCAAACAGATACTAGCTCGCACTTCACTGTTTACATCCTGACAAAGGGAGTGCACTGTTGGTAGAACTTCCTTCTGTATCCTAAAATTTTCATAATAGTTATTTATTTAGAATTTGTAAATAATGAATTAAAAATTATTTAAATATTTTATGTAGAAGTTTTAATATTTTTTTTGTATCACAAAGATATAATAATAGGTAATTGTTTGTGGCCAATATAATTTAATTTAGTATTGCTAAATGTTGCTGAATAAACTTTTAATAAATTATCATACATTAAGATTTTATTGCGTATAAGAACCATGAAATAAAAGTATATTTGAATATACTCACATTGCAGAATCAAATCTTGTACAAATCTTTCCTAATAACCTGCTGCACGTTATCCTGGAGTAGATAGGTTGTGACAATTGTCCTTTACTTATAGTCAATGGAAGAATCTGTATGTGAGAGTGTTCTTGTTACCATCCATCCAAAAGTGCTATGCAGTGCTATGTTGTTACATTTACAGCAATTTAATATCTCAAACATTGATTTATAGTGTAAATATATTTTTTTAAAGTTTTATTAGCTGATGATTGTAATTTATTTATATATTATTTTCTTTCTGTATTTAATTTTTGTTGATGTATAATAAATAAATAAAAGAATTTCCTTTTTTCATCTGTTTAAATAAAATATCAAATATATCAATTTTTTTAATTGCCTGTACAAACCTGTGCTCTTATGACTTCTACCGGCAGTAATTCTATCACATCTAGCAAGGTCTCCAACCATGCATGACAGATAACTTTAACATTAACACATATAATGAAAATTATAGCAACAAACAATACAAAAATAATATTTAAATTTCAACTATAAAATATTGTATTCTCTAAAGTAATATTTATTTTAATTAATAAATATGTTTACCTGGATCACGACTCTCTAAATAATTTAATATGCTTTGAAGGAATGTCTGACTAAAAACATTATGGCTGACAAGCTTCTGCTCTAAAATTGTTTTGAATGTGGATGATGCTGCTATGTGAAATTCAGTTGATGCAGTAGCCAAAGACTGCTGCATCTTAGGTACCACTCGAGACATACATGATTGTGTATCAGTAGCTAAAAGACTTGGTAGACTTTGTATAACACTAAGTTTCTGAATCTCATCTCCCTTCCTGAAAAAATACCAACATTTTCTTAAGAAATAACATATGTGATGAAAAAAATCATCGTCTCTAGTCTTTGCACTTTTGACTTGTAAGAGGATATGAAAAATTATTTGAATATATATTGCTGGTAATTTACATAATTAATGTTATTCTTAACTATATCTTCTTACATTTAAAAACAAAAAATATATGTGTATATATTAGATAGAAGATAATAATAGATTGTTTACAAATTTAAGTCTAAGTATTCTGACAGATCTCCAATTGTTTCAAGATCTTGGTAAATTATTTATTCGTTTCAAAGAAATTGAAAGCATTGAGGATTGGTAATGGTCGATCAAGGAGATGATGTAGTAATACTTAGGTCTGACTTTCTATACAGTATAATACATTTGCCAAGATACTTGGTACTTTCCATTTGATGACACAAGTATCATTCTTTGTTGCTTATTAAATGTCAAGAAACAGACTGATGTTTGTGTCAACTTGTGTACACCTACTATCTACTACTAAATGGACACCTACTATCATTTTCAATTTGTGGTGCTTCTCAGCAGAAGACATTGGAGAATTTGATCACTTGCACTACACTAAATTAGTACACATTGAAGACTACTTTATATATAGTAACTCAATGCATTGGTATAATATAATCAACATTGACAATGAAATAATACATGTATATTTTGTTAACTAACATGGCATAACATGGCATAACAATGTCATTATATAGGTAATTAATTAATTAAAATATTTATATGTTTTTACATTTAACTTTGTTAATTTCATGTATATCTGCTTTTAATATGTACTAATTTGATGTAATGCAAGTGACTGAATTTACTAATAGATTACACAGTGTAATACAGTGAATCATTACATTCTTTTAGTTTGTCCATTTAAATTTTTATCTTGTACTGTGTCTTGCTGGGAAATACAAATGGGAAGCACCTCAGCAAATGCTTTCCATTTATTAACATAAGTTGACATAAACATTCCTATCTTTCTTGACATTCAATGAATAGCGATAGAATGATACTTGTGTCACTAAAAGAGATTTAGCAAGAAACAAATAACACGGTGCAATACAATGAATCAGTATATTCTTGTTGTTTGTCAAGAATAAAGATGAAATAATCACACTTGTCTTATACTGGATACTTTCCATCAAGAGACACATTGTAAGACAATTATCATTTCATTTTTAAATTGGTAAACAAGGACGTAATAATGGACTGTTACTGTGTCACTGTGTCTGTTGCTGTAAAGCACTCTCAATGACACAAGGATCAATTCTATCTTTCTTGATGTTCAAAGAATAACAGAACAAAAATAGATACTTGTGTCACCAAATGGAAAGTATAGTCCATAATAAGTAATAAATAAAAATTGTCTACTATTCGATGCTCTTAATTAATCTCTCGGATGTTCCGCGAACCTTTCACGATCCTGACATCCCTCGCGCGTGGAATGTCGTCTTTAAAGGACTATAATTAGCGCGCTCAACTATGACAGGACAGTGCGCTGCTCCTTGAACGACCGCGTGGCTATTTTTAGGAGTTGCGCGCGCGGGATGAGAAGGGTAACAAACTTGATTCCCGGCAAGGGGATGAACTCTTGATTGACCTCACGCGACGCAACGCTATGTGAGGTGACATGACACGACGGGGAAGACGCGTCCGGGTACTCACGGATCGGACGCGATCTCGTATGGGGTTTCATCTCCCTCTTGCAGCATTTTCGAGGCGCATCTTACTCATCGACTTCGTCACAGCCAGCGAGAGCGGCAGGATCGATTAATCGCGGTCGGGGATGTATGTACCTCTCACGCGAATGGCACGCGCGTACGCGCTCCCATGACACAAATGACACAATACGCGAGTGTGCGGAGAAAGCGGCCACGTGCAACCCGCGAGAACGTGAATGACAACTGAACAGCGAGCGAGGCAAGTATCCGATCTCCGCGTCTATCGATCACATCCGATTCGCGACCATCCGTGCCATCCGTAATTAGGTACCCCAACACTCGGTACTTGGAACACGACTGCTGGCCGCGCACAAATACGCGACGAACCCGACCTACGTATCAACTGGATTTGTCGAGAAGACGCGCGCATGTCGTCGTGACGCATCTCGCGGATGCACACGGTTAGTACACGCCGAGGGCGCTGTTGCGTAACCCACTGGCGTGACACAAAAGATGATTTAACGATCGCGTCATCCGGCAATCCGATGCGCCGGCCCCGACGCATCGGGAAAAAGAATCTACGCACTAATCGATCGAGTGTTTCCTGAACGCTGGTGATCCACTCCGGACGCGGTGACATTGAAAGGATCGTCGCCAATCGTAGTCTTGCGATTGTTGCGACTATAGTCGTTTTATATTGTTTACAGGAGGAACGTTTGAACGTTCAGTTTGAAAATAATTATTAAATGCGTATATAGGTATATCTGTTTCTTAATATTTCTTTTTATCAATTTTTTTAATTATTACAGCAATTGTTAGCATTCATGGATTGCTTTTTTGATATTTCAGAGTTTAGAATAGGTTTTCTTCTTATTTCTAATTTTAAAGGAATTATTGAAACAATCACACACTTTACCGATCACAACACTTTACCGATTATAATTCTTACCTTCGTTCACTTTATGAATAATATTTTTTACCTGCACAATAGATTTTTAAAATCTTGTAAAATTGTGGCATCATAAGATTAAGTGTTCATGAATGTAAACTAAAGCTTTCAATTATTGCTTGTCAGTCCGATTGTAAATTATCGTATAAATACATCATTATCTACATTGAAGAATATCTACTGCCACCTTGAAAACACGTTTATACATGTTCACAAGATTTAATTAACGCCATGCTGACCTTGTTTCGGCAATCGCAAGGAAATTATGCATTTCCGATCAAGGTTTAACAAGTCGATTTATCGAAGCAATGCAGGTAAAACTGCTCTCACGTGTGCAAGTTTGCGTACATAAAAATTTTCAGCTAATAACAATTTTGATACTCAATATATCGACGCTTATGCAATAGTAAGAAAAATATTGATAAGCAGAAATAACGATTAAAAATATATATCACGTAGATTAAGAACTTTGAATTAGAAAAGGATCATTTAAAAATAATATAAGCATTGAATTATTCAATAATATCGGATTAAAGCGCATAATTTACTTACACGAGGAGTGCTCTGTAGGTTTCCTTTAAAGTTTAAAAATGTATTACGCAAATACGTATTAAGATTTTATCTTTAAATTAATAAAGACTGAGATTTGAATCATTAATGTTAATTATTCGATATCAGAATTTAAAGCGCGTAATTTACTCACAAGAGGATATGTAGTGCTCTATCTATAGGTTTCCTTTCCAAGTTAGCATCCAAGGAGTGCTTTTGCAACTGTTCTTCACTCTAAGTAAGGATTATTTAAATGAGGTCGGTGAAGCGTGTAATTGAATCGCATGGATGTTTGTTCAACATCAGTATCAGAGAAAAGTTCTTGAATGCTGATTATAAAGGCTGTCGAGTAAAATTACACACACGCGTGCAAATGAAGACAAGCGAAGGAAATGAAACCATTAATGACGTTACATACCCTTACATCGGGTAATGGTTTATCCAACTGAAGATTCATAAAATATTCTTCCAGTTCCATGATTTTATGTCATATAATTCCATACGATTTTGTCTAATTTTATATAACCTTCTAAATACATCCTTCTTGAGAACAAAAGATACATTCATGTTAAACATAATCGAAACAAGAAAAATCATAACGAGTACGCATCTTGGAGGTATTATTACACTAAATTCAAATTTTTACAAAAATTACAGAAATCAAAACATAATTTAATTTCTGCAATTTGTGTCATACTGTACGATTGTATATTTAGAATATAGCATCAATTTTTTTCTGTTCAATATAAATTAAGGATATAAATTATGAATTTCTAATTTATTCTTCTAATCTGATTTTTAATCTGAGTTGTTTTTTTATCAAATTGTTCAAATCAGTGGGATAAATTATCTATATTTTAGAAGTGTATTTATATTTAATAAGAATTGTTTACATTTTAATAGTTCGAACAACGCGCTTTCATATACTTATATAATTGACAGTTTCATTTTTCAGTTTCATATATTGAACAAATACACATTTATAAACAACATTTATGTAAACGCATTGTATTACATGGATAAAATAAAATAAAAACGTTTACGCTAAAATAATATTTATGATAGAAAAATCTTATAAAATAAATCGAATTATATTTACGTGAATGAAAAATAAATGTGTGGAAAAAAATGATTACCATCATTTTTTAACAAATAACTGAAATAAACATTAGCAATGTCAATTCCAGTTGAAATGATAAGATATCGCGTAAAATTAAATGAAATTTTGGATTCAATAATCTGATAATGATTTGTACTCTTACTTTTAAGGCTCTTGAATAATAATCACTATTCTAAATAGTCACTACAGCCAATTTTTATTACCATTTGTAAAATAAAATAATTTGGATAAAATGATGAGATCATTTTAAAATAATGGACTAAAGCTATGCTTATTCTCTCTGACGGTAAATAATCATAAAAAGTGACAAAAAGCACGTAAAATGTTTTCATTCAATGCGTATGCGTAGCCTATTTTATTTACATGTGCTTTTTATCTGCATTTTTGTATAAATATTTAAGGGAGAATAAGCATAATTAGTTATGTCATAGTTTTCGTCCATTCGTCCATTTTTATAAATGTTTTAAAGCAATCTTTATTATTTTATCCAAATTGCCTTTATTTATAACATGTTATTTCTCGTTTCTGACGTCGCGATTAAATATATGGCTGTGATGTAACTATCCCAGGAGCTTTACAACATTTTTATGTCTTAAAGACTTATAGGGTGTTGCAGATATATATTAGGCAGTACGACGGATTGCGCGACAAATTTTGGCAGGCAATAGATGACGGTTCAATAGATGACGACGGTGACTTTATAATATAAACTTTATAATATAAATAATAAAACTTTGTAGTATAATGTATAAAGTTACCGTCATTATTTATAAAACCGCGCCTGCCCATGCAAAGTTTATTATACAACCTGTCGTATTGTCTAGTATGTATCTGCAACACTCTGTACAAAAGATGTCGTAAATTACTGACAACGTCATATTTAAAGACGTCATAAATTACTGATTAATGTATTAATAAAATAAGGTTATTCGATTACCTTATTACATACATATACAATATGCACGTAAAAAATATCTTTTAAAAGAGATATTTTTTTTAATCTTCAAAAAATACTTTGTATCTATGATATATATGTTACATATCATTAGGCTTTTTGAATTGGTCAGCATATCTGAAACTATTATAATTATGCTACATCTGTAATTATTCGCGGAAAAAACCCATATTTGATATTAAAAGTTTAAGAAGTTCTTATGCTATTCATAAAATGTTAAATAAAATGCTAAAAATATATAAAAAAAGATATTCAACTTATACATATAAATATTATACATATATGTATTTTTTGATTTTGCAATACTTTATCTGAATTATTTCTTAGGAACTTATCAGAATAATTTTTGGCACATCAAGTGATTTTCTTAGGAAATATCAAAATAAAAACGTGAACATTTTAATCACTTTTTTAGTTAACCTAAGCTTAAGTATACAAAATATATCGGAAGTTTTATAACAAGAAACATTGTCACACAATTGGCTTTCAAATAAAAAATATGGAATTTCAAAAAGTATAATTTGATAGTTAATTATGTGACGCAATGTTAACAACAAATTGTGTCCGCGTTTTCTTGTTGCAAAACGTGATTACACATAAATATATTATATATAATCACATTTATATATATATATATATATATATATATATAATATATACATGTATATATACATATATATATACATACATATATATATGTATGTATGTATATATATATATATATATATATATATATATATATATAATGGGAAAAAACCGTTTTCTTGTTACAAGAAAAATAGCTGTTTCTCCAATTGTGAATTTGGAGGTTGATGTAGAAATCGTCCCACTAAGAACGATAATTTGTGCGCATAATGACAGGGCGCTGGTACTCTGACAGTAGTTGAACAATTATAGTACATGTGAGTCAGCTTATATGTAACAACTTGAACTATATCTACTTCCAGTCCAGTATTATCAAAAATCACATTATACGAAGTGGGTGAAATTGTACCTTGCCTAACCTGTTGTGACACAATAAAAAAATCGTACCTTAGCGGATTGGTGATTACATCATCTACTATTGTTCCGGTACGTGGATTAGCGTTACGACCTCTCATATCGAACAACCGAACGTTAATTTTTTTAGTTACAATAATAAAGATCAACTTAAAATTCGGACCATAATACAATTTTTCAAGCGCCTTTTCTAATTTTTGCACCTCATTTTCATAAACTTGTCTGAGTTGACCTTCGCTAACACCATCTCGATAAATTACAAGATGTATAGGGAAAGCCTTATTTCTTTCTTTATAAGCCATGATAGCTTTCCTTACACTTGCGCAAAGTTGGTCACCGAGATCTTCGTTGCTATGAAATAAAGCAATAGAGCTAAAATATTGTGTCAGCGTTTGGTCCACAGTTGCCACCATAGTCACTATAATTATAAATTTAGAATGATTTATTTTAGTTCATAACTAAAATTAGGGATGCACCGAATAGTACAATTACCGGATACCGATTATCAGCGTTACATTTGTTTTCAGATCGAATATCTGGTAAGGCACTTATCCCCGGATATCCTGCCGGACATTTGGAAAATGGCTTTCAAAAAAAAAAGAACAGCAAAAAAACAGCGCTGATAATTTTTTTGTCTTTTCAACATGATAAGAAAAAGAGGAAAGAACAATGTTAGAAATTCATTTGAAAAGAATAAAATTCTGCATTAATGGCGTAAACTATCAATATAAAGTTTCAACCGGATACTAATGACATCTGGCTATCCTGTCAGATAGTAAAAAAGTGCCGAATAATATAAACTACTTGATATTTCCCGATATTTGGTGCATCCTTAATTAAAATATTTGGATAATTCAAATTAAAAAAAAAAAACAAAAATTAAAATAAAAATAAATAATTATTGAAATATTAAAATAAAAATATCAAATTAATATTAAAAGATACTTACGAAAATCTTTGCCCTTAGTATTTGCGTCATGGCATATGTCAAATCCAATGACCATTAATCCTTTCAATGGATTCTCGATAGTCCAAGGTGCTCCGCCTAATTTACAGTTCATTTGTATTGCTACCTTCGTAGCAATAGTCATGGTGTTTCTACCACTCAAATTTTTTTGTAAAAAAACTTGTGATGGCACAGGTCTATCCAAGCAACATTTTTTTTTTATAGCTGCGTACCGATCGCTACGATTATTGCTCACTACGCAGAACACTAAATCTGGCGCACTTTTGCTCAAAATATATTCAAGGTTTTCGGCGTATGTGCCTGCCTTATCATCACGTATGGTCTGTATTCGCGGCTGATCAATTCTGAATGCTATTCCATGTGACACAAACAGCAGCGTTTCTATAAATTTCTGTAAAATCCAAGATTAAAGTAAATATTTTCATATATGTATATATTATTTATATTTTATATATATGTATTAGTGAAAGTTATTTACATGTACAACGTGCATGTCTCGCTCAGTCACAAGTACTATCCAACGTCTCAACGCTGTAGATTTCAACATATGTGTTTTTTGCATGTCTCTTGTCCAATCTCCATTTGAACTGTTTATATATCTGTTATCAGCAAATAAAAGTCTTTCAGAATTTAGCAGCCTACCAGGAAATTCTAACAAATTCTTGTCTAATGACATATTCCAATTTTTAAATTCTTGCAAGACTTTTGGTTCCTGGCGGAGTCTACTATTAAACTGTATAAGTTTGTCTATACGGGAGGTAGGTGAGATGCAGGTATGTACCGCTAACGCTTTCATTAAATGAAAGTTTTCTCGCATGCTGTCAGTTAAACCTATAAAAAGGTTCCATCAGTACAAATTTATATACTTATTTATTAAATAAAAAACTTAAATATATTATTTAAGTGTCAAACCTGTAGCACGGCACAATTCAGGAACCAAATACACAAGATCTCCTTGCCCGGCATTTCGCGTTTTTGGTTTGGTTCTTGTTACTAGCATAGGTTGCGAGGCACTTGAAATATTTATTTTATATTTAGTTTTATAATACTCCTGATATGATATATGTTGTCCATCTTTCATCGGAAATGTCGAAGAAGGATTAGTTTCGAAATCTACGTCTTCAATCCGATAAGTGTGATTGTTGTAGTCCGTAAGTACCATAATTCCAATCACACTATTACAGAATTCTGTCTAAAATGTATATAATTCTTGTTATTTTTAGAGTACATAAAATAAAAAATACAACAGTATATAATCTATGATAAGTATTATAATCTGTGATAACTGTTTTTAAACAGAATTTTGGATCAACAGATGTTTCAAAATTGCTCATATACATGAAAATAAATTTAAGAAATTTTTGATATCTCCAAGTTTACTTTTTTACTTTATCTTATTGTGTAAAAGTAAAATGTAAACAAAAAATTTTCAATTGAATTGCTTATGAATAAAAGACAATATAAATAATATTATATATATATTTATGTATATTTATATATATCTTTATTACTTTTTAGCATTGGACTCAATCTTAAAATATGTCACAAATTTAAATTAGATTTTGTATTTTTTAAATAAATAAAATTAAAAATAAATATGTAAGATATATAAATAAAAATTAACTTTAAAAATTTACTTACTCTATAATTATTACTGTGTCTGTAGCAATCCATTAATACATGATATAATGTTTCTTGACGCATTACTTTATGCGTTATTTCAGCGTTTAATAAAATATCGCGTTCGTGTTGTCTAATGGATGTAATATAGCCGGGCCATAATTCCAATCGAAATTGATGTACACTAATCTATAACAATCACATAGTTATTACAAAAATGATTAAATTTTTCATTTAATAAAATAAAGAAAAAGTATGCATATAAACTTTTTACTAACTTTATTATAGGCATCATAATAATCGCGGCCCACCAATTGTAAATTTAAATATTCCAATTGTTTCCTCATTATTATGTTAAAAATAGTTATATAATGTGGATCCTCAGGCATCATTCTTCCAACTAAATATATAGTTACTTTAAAGGGTGTATTGTCCGATTTCCTTACTGATGTCAGCTCGATTTTCTGAAATATTTCATACATATTTATGAAAATATTTAATCACACATATCCGCTAGTGCAATAATATAAGATATATTGATATATTTACATCTGGTAAACGTGTACTCGAGAACAGAATGGTACCATCAAAAATATATGGACCGACTTTATCTTTATGGAATTTAAGCATGCCTTTGCGAATAAATGTTCGATTTTCTTCAGGTTCAAAATCTACCCTGTATTGATATATACACCAATTGGGTACTGTAGGTAGTCTGAAGTGATTTGAATTAAGCATTATAGATATACCAGATTTACCTATAAATTGATAGAAATTAATTACAAAAATGGTAATATTATTTATTTATTTATTTTTCTGATATGCCTATGAAAATTATAATATATACGATAGATAATTCACAATTTTATTATAAAAATATTTAATATTCCACAAGTTTTCATAAAATACTGTATTTCCAATCTCTGGTATCGTATCTATTTCTTAGAGTAGAGAAAATCCTTACATGGGAAAAAAATTATAACAAAAATACGAAATTTGTAAAAAAATAATTTTACCTAAGTTTGCATTTGAAATTGTTGTCCATCTTAATACTAATATTGATATAATTTTGAATTTATTACTTTTCTTGTGATTAAAAAAAAAAAAATGATAAATTCAAAAAATATATCATGTTAAACACATACTAACACGAGCAGATAGCAATTTGAAGCAGAAACTTGATAAAATTATTTATTTATATATTGCAAATTTTTGTTATAACTTTTTAATGAAATATTTAAAAAAAATTTTTTTTTAATTAAAACTAGAATACACTGTCAAAGTTTGTACAGAAAATGCCATACTCTGTTTACACATATATATATATATACATATATATATATTGCGCATAGCACATTAAGATTTTATACTAACCTTTTTTAGAGACTAAAGTACTGGGTCTACTAACAAAAACAGGTTCCATCTTACGTCGAGAACGTGTCGTCTGTGTTGATTCAGCCCTTTCACTTTTCACTTCAACTTCCATTTCACTTTCCATTTCAGTTTTAATTTCAGTTTTGATTTGAACCTTATCTTTAATTATTATATATAAACATTTTTGTTTGACCTTATAATTTATATTAAATAATATAAGTTAAATTTATTGTATTTTTCTAAATAATAAAAATATAAATCTTTTATAGTTTCTAATTAAAAAATGTAGATTCTATTTATGTAAAATTAATAATTAAAAAAAATTAAATGAGAATATGATAAAAAGATATAAAAACTTACCTGATACATCTTCCATTGGCTCATGTTTGGATGTAGATGGAACTGCATAATCGTCTGCGCAATAATGGGTGCTCTGCTATAATAGAATAACGCATTGCCTATTCTTATAAATTTTATTTAATTTTATTTTCATAAATTTTTAAATTTTATTAAAATAAATTAGATTAATAGTTTTTATGGCTCTAAGAATAAATTTAATACAAGTAAAATGCTTATATCAATTGTTAGTGCGAAATTACATATTCATAAGACAGTAAGATATAATATGCAATTGGAATGTTCTTATCAAAATTAACCGTAACATTTTAACTCTAGATTTGAATCCTCTTTAATGCGGAAGTTCAGTACTAGGCGTCATTGATATCTTTCCGCTTGAAATTAGTTTTCTCTGATCGGACATAACATATCCAGGATGAACGTATATTCATCATGACTATCAGGTTCGCCAATTACTTCGAAACTGTATGTAACGCATACATAGTGGCAAAAAGAAAGCATTACTAATATAATTTACATTATATTATTAATACATATAATTATTAATATTAATAAGTAATATCAATAATATCAATAATATCGATTTTTAAGAATTCAAAACAACATTGAATATGTTCTGATATTATTTTTGATATCATTATAAGTATCTCGTGACCTTACATGAGTATTTTGTTTATCTCTAGAAATCAAACAATATCTGGATTAATCTCGTTCTTTCTAAAATTAATCTTTAAAGATGTTTACATAAATAATGTATAAATACGATGTACGCAAATGATCAAAGAGTTCATAACAGTAGGTGGATTCATCTAGCTCATTTCTGTGTAAAACACATACATTCATATACATTCATATAATATAATATGGCTCAAGAAATGAAATTAATGAAATTAAATGAGAGTGAGTTAAGGGTTACGAGTCAAAATAATAAATTTAATGTACATGGTAAGATACAAATAAAAATAAAAATATGATTACATTCAAACAACAAACGTTTCGACTCTGATCGGGTCATTATCTATGTTAAACATATAATATATGCCAAAGAAATTTCTAATGAAAGAAAAAGTGAATTGAGAGAAATTCTTGAGAATTAACGCTTCATCTCGCCTGCGTGTATTAAAATCAGAGATGAAACGTTTGTTATTTTAATGTAATATTATATTTTTATTTTTATTTGTATCTTATCACGTATTAAATTTGTACTTTGGCTTGTAACCCTTCTTTACTCTCATTTAACATGCATTCATCTTTTATAGAGAAATTAACGAATTTGAAATGTATTAAAATTAATGGGCGATAATGTATTTTTAATATATATCAAACAAAAAAATATACTAGATTTAAATATTATATTTAAAATAACAATATTGCAAATTATACTAACTTTTAGTGATCCTCTTCTATGATAATGATCCTGTAAAAAAAAAATAGTTAATTACAAAATACAATTGTACACTGTTTTGTTTATAAGAATAAAAAATAATTGTATAAAACATTTCTTTAAAAATATAGAGATTGCCTTTATCATATACATAAATTATAATTCACTACCATTTAGCTTTCAAACTGAGAATTTTTATTCTAAAATGGAGGAATGTTACTGCCACACAATAATATCAACTGTTATTTCAACATACAACTTTTATAGGATTAATGGATAATCAACGTGTTGTAACATATACTGTAATTTTGCTAAGGAAAGCTAAAAGATTAGCTTTCCTCAGCAAACATCTCAGGCAAAATATGTACACAAGTAATGATATAATATATAATTAATTTAAAGAAACAAAAAAAATAATACAGAAGATAAACCGTAAAACAAAAACTGTGCACGTCTACAGCGCCAATTGCTAATTGCCTGTTTATATGATATTATCTTTTTGAATAAAATTATAATATTGCCACATGATTAATGTGTTCCAATATGCATTGACATACCAAACTATAGTATATACTTTGCTCATTACATATATTACAGATTTTCAGTATTGGCAACATATATTTGAACTCGGTTTACATATATCAAATTATATTCAGAAAAAGTATACTTTTTTTGATTTAGCAAAAGTTCTTGAATAATTATAAAATGTAATAACTTATATTTCAAAACTACGGTTTATTTTCTGTATTATTTTTTTTTTAACTTAATATTTATAAAGAAGCAACCATTTCTTTTTCCTAATGTCATGTCTTACTTACCGACTCCGATCGTTTTCTTTCATATGGTTTAGATCTGCGATGTCCACTACTGGTTGATGGTTCATAGGGATCATCATAACCTCTATCTCTTTCTTGTTTAGACATGTTTTCTTTGATCTAATGACGAAATTAGAAAATTAAATGTTTTGAAAAATAATTCCATTGATTTATCATACAATTTATCTTTAAATTAAACAGGATATTGGGAAGAAAAAAAATATGCTCTTGATAATTTTGTATCAACTTTCCAACTTTCACGAATATCAATGTTTCGATATTTGCTATCAGTGAAAATCTACAGTATGTGTTACGTGTATATAAATTACTGGCAATAAGTATTTGAATATTCAGAAATTGAGCCCAAATAACATACGAGATAAATCCGATGTGCATTTATGCTATAATATATGTAACACAGGACGCCTTCCATTATACAACCGATACCGGTTTCTGTCTTTGTTACTCATGGAACGCTAAGAAAGATAACATTTGTGTCAGTGTGTCACAGCATCGGTAAACTGTAGCCTAAAACTAAGATATAATTCTCTGAATGTCCTCAACCTTTCTCAACATTTCTTTGATTAAGAACTGTAGAAAATCGCCAGATATTTTGCAGTTGTAGTTTAGTTATTAGAAATTAAGAAGATATTTAAAATTTTCAATTCACAATTTTTTTATCATCCAATTATTCAAAATCCTATGAATTCTCATAAAAAAGCTATATTTCCAATGTCATATCAATATTCGTTTCAAAACGCGAAGCATTTTGAAAAACAAAAAGAATCTTATGTCTTTACAGTACTTTAGAAACATATGACAGTTAATATATTCTATACAAAAAAAAAGATGCTATTATAAACTTTCAGCGTGCACTTGTCACCTTTTCAGATATAAAGGTGACAAGCGAAGGTTACAAAAATTAAGATTTCTCGATTCTATTTTCAATGTTACATAGATTGTGTTCGCTTTTGCGTGTTCACAACGCTTTTAAGTGTTGCTTCATCCTTGTTATTTCAACATACAACTTTTATACTATTCATGGATAATCAACGTGTTGTAACATATACTGTAATTTTGCTGAAGAAGGCTAAAAGATTAATCGAAACATGTACACAAATAATGATATAATATATAATTAATTTAAAAAAACAAAGAATTGGAAATATTAAACAAGGATAATTGATGCTTACAAGCGCTGTGAGCGAAAAAGCGAACGCAGCCATAGCTACATTTTTAGGGTATGTTCAGAGTTGCACATATCATTTTATCCTTCTTTATTACTTAGTGAATAACAAGGACAAATCGTATCTTTATGCATAATTTGGAATGCACCCACGATGTATGGATATCATGGCTACATTGATTTACATCATGGCTTCGTAGTTCATTAATTTACAATGCCGGATCAATATCGTTAGTACATCAAAGGACTTTGATTTTTTCCCTCGGAAATTTTCACAAATTGAGAAATGACCACTTTTCTACATTAATGTTCATAGTCCGTGCATGATTAATGACACGATTAAACCTTATGTCCGTTTACAACTAAATTTGATGTAAAGATGAAATAACCTGAATTTTTGAAAATTTTAAAATAACCGAAGAAAAGAATTAAGTCCTTGGGTGTACCTATTAATTAACACAGATGTTTCTATCAGATGAATTAAGATGTATTTTTGGAAGTTACAGTGATATTCGCGATTTTCTGAAGTGAGAAAGAAAGTTCTAATACAGGAATGAAAAATAAGCTCCATATTAACAGGCTTGTTAGCGTTATTTGAAAGTCGAAAATATTTCACTTTGAAACGAGATAAATATATATTAGAGCGTAAAAGGAAAAAACAAGAGAAGGTTCCGAAAAAATTGCAAGCAATGCAAAACTTGTTAACTGTGTCAGATTCAGAGAAACATCAACGCTATTTTATATTTATTTATCTCGTGCCAATTAAAAATCAAAATTTTGGGTAAACGTACAACTAAGGAAATACTATAATACACGTTACGTATACTGTAACATTTATCTAATTATTCGTATACGTTTCTTTTCAAGAATAGAGGCCCTGGGACTGAAAATTTCGTGTCAAATCTCAAGAATTTAAATGCACATCCTTACTTCTATTTACCTCCGCACGTGCTCCGCTGACTAATTATTTTCCACGCGACCAAGTGGAACGAAGTTTCCAAAGTTCTCGAGATTCACCACTACGTCGAGCAGTAAGGTAACAAACAAATGATGCTGAAATCTTCGGGGCTGGCCAACCTATGTCGATGCTCTACTGATGGCTTGTGTACATTAAGTATAATATATTATATTGTTTCGTCATTTGGTCCATCCGACCAATCACGAGTTGCATAATGTATAGAGAAAGCACGATTGGTCCCATTTGAATACTTAAAAAAACCCAACGATTACATAAATTTTTTGAGTCAGTCCACGTCGAGCGCGATCCACGAGATTTTACGAAATATAGGCACAACAGAAATAACACAGAATACAGCCGATACAACAGAAATAACAGAAATTAATGGGACGAGAAAATACTACCACTCGCGACAGCGTAGAACTGAAGAAACGATTAAAAAGGATGCCACCGGCGACACACGTCACACGACGTGGTAAAACGTTACTCGAAACGACCAATCAGCGAGTAGCATTCCCCCGTAAGCAACGTCCTAGCAACGAATCTCTCTCCTCCACATCCGAATGTGATTCACGCTAGCAACCTAGCAACCCTAGTAACGCTCATGAGACTACACTTCATCCTTATCGTCTATCGAATATAAATAAGGACGTTTAATGAAAGCGTTTATAAAAGCGTGAAATTCGAATGCATATGCAGTTGTTAGAAAAAATGGTAACAATGAAACTGTCAATCAACAATGTGGCAACGAAGACCTCAGGCAATTTCATGGCCCAGGAAGGCGGGAGCTGGGAATAAAGAAAGGAAAATTCCCAAGAAAAACGGTATTGCTATTCGGAACACCTTTTTTTTCCTGCATCCTCAATACTTTTATTCGATACACGCAATACGAGTGGACGACTATTTGAAACCACTCGACCATTTCAGTGATATATAAGATATATGTTACACGAGATGAAAAGTTTTGACAGACACTGCTGTAGCAAGATTAAAAATTCTATGTATAAAAAAAATATTAAAAGACGTAATTCACTCGATATTGCAAACACAAAAACTAAAAAAGTAGATAGGTCAAAAAAGCGAGCAAGGAAAGATAAGATCTAAAAATAGTAATTTAAAATAATGTAATATTTTCATCACAAAATTAATATTCGATAAAGTTACCATGAAATGTAACTTTATGACATCGAATATTAATTTTGTGATGTAATGTGAAATATATATACTTTAAATTAGATCTTTCTTTGCTCGTTTTTTGACCTATTTACTTTTTTAATTTCTATGTAACTCTAATATAAATTTAATAATTCTATTCTGTAACTCTCTCCGAGCCATTTTGATCCAACTTAACTTTAATTAACGATTCACTCGATCGGCAAGAATGTTAAAATATTTCCAACATATAATTTTTCTTAATTTTTTTTTTTTTGATATATTAAATTAAATCTGTTAATTAATTTGATAGTTTTATTCGTATTACTTAATAAACTAGTACAGGGTAAATAGTTTATAAATAGTTTTTACATTGATGAATATATTGATATTTCTATATCCATTATAAATAGTCATTCGATATTAACAAACCTATACGATGTATCAAAATGATCCTTAACTAACGATCAATAACGTTATATGTCATTGCGCAGGTTTTGAATGTGATCAAAGCGTATCCAATAAATATAATAATCTTATGAGAGATTAGTTACGGTTATTAAAAATTACAGATTAGGGGCCTAAATAATAAAAAAAAAAAGAGTTCTAGAAAGAGAATATAAGAACATAATTTCTATAATTTAAAAAAAATGCATTTCTATAATTTTTAAAAGAAGAGTGCTTGGCATCTTTTCTAAAATTATTTTCATATCTGTTCTTTTCCAACATATACCTGAAAAAAACTTTGGGTATTTCTATACCTGCTAGTATACCCAAGTTAACTTTTAAATGTACTCAGGTATACTTCCGAGTATGCCCACTGCAAATGTATCTCCAAATCAGGTATACAAGCTGATATGAAAAGTCCTATAATAATAATTTCTATATCTTCTGCTAATGATATTGTTATAGTCGCAGAAGTGTTTCAAAGATATTTAGTAGAGGAATGCGAAGAGAACAATAAAGAGGAAGGGAATAGAAAAGAAATAACGGCCAATCTTTTTCTTTCATCTGTTTCTAAGCAGTAATGTCAACAATTGATTTTATATTTATTTTGTACTTCATAGAAATGAATAAAAACTTATTATGTTGATAAAACACATTGTAGTTTCAATAAGATTTATAAGAAATCTGGAAAAAAAGATATAAATTACGTTAATATTAAATTGTTAAATGTATATGTGACGAAGGAAGCTATAAGAGTATACGTTTTTGAGATGGTATATATATTTTTTTCCGTTTATATAATTTTGTATTCTTTGTTTTTATATTGTTTCAATTTGGATTTCGGAATTGTGATTGAATTGATATTTAAATAATATGTACGACAGTTTCCATATAATTCCATACCAATTGAAAGTAATTATATAAATAACTTTAATTCTTTTCTACTCATTTATATATTTGTACAGATTGCGTTTGTTTTATTATACATTACCATATTTTTATAAATATTTTTACTAAGGAAAGATTTCAGATTAGCCAAAGAATTTGTTGCTGATACAATACAGGAAAGCTTATATATAAATAAACAAATAGTTCGTATAAATAAAATGAAAAATAGTCTTTCTACAGTTCTTTTATTAAAAATAAATTATTAATTAAACTGTAATTATGGAATTACATACGTCTTTTCCAGCAAGGACACAGTCAGATATAGTGAAACACAGTGAATTATTACATCCTTGTTTATCTACAAAAATTCTTAAGTTGAAGACAAAAAATTACTCGTAGTTACTAGGAGGAAAGAAGGTGGCCTTCGATCTTGAGATGTTCAAATTGACCTTTTTAGAAAGGAAGACCTTTTTCAACTCGATTTAGTGCACTCTATCTACACAAAAGCTTTTGGCAAAAATTTATGGGACATCCTCGTGACCAATCCTCTTGAACTAGACAAGATAGTCCTAAAAACTCTTTGTCTCATTTTATAACGCGTCCCAAAAATTCGTTCCAAATTATAAGGACATGATTATATACTGTTCCTCTTTTAAGAAAAAATAAATGTGAAATAATAAATGAAAATAATAAGTGTGAAATGTAATTTTTAACTAATGTAAAGAATTTTATGATTTTTTTATTTAAAAACCCAGATATGATTAAATACCTTCAATAGAAAAGTATAATTTTAAAAAATAAATGTGATCTCATAACTTGACATAATTTTTGTTGTGATCTCAGTGATGTTATACATTAAGTTATTAGTTATTTACAAATATAATAATATAATATTATATTTAAAAAATAAATATATTTTTTATTTATGTGCTTCGTTAACAATTATCTTAAAAATTAGATGAGAAAAAGCAAAATTGTTAACTTGCTAGTCAATTTAACTCGTGATATTACTGCAGTAGTTTACTAGAGTTTGCGTTTCAAGATCGAAAAATCATTTCGATGCATTTTAAAGGACTACATACAATAGTATGTAAATTCACATACATACAATAGTTATGTAAATTCACACAAAATCATATAAGCACTTAAGATTCACTTCAGCTAGACCGCTTTAGGCATTGATTTTTATAGGTTGTGTTTCTCACATATGCAGTCTTATAAGATATAATATTATCTTAAAAATGTTTATCTATTAAAATTTAATTATAATATTAATTTTTTTTTTAATGTCCTTAAAAGGAGTTGTTCACTTTACTGTATATATGTATATAAAATTAAATGCTAGAGCAAGACTGAAAATTAATAATCGATTTAACATACACACGTATATTTCAAACATTATTAGGATACATTATCAGAGTTAAAACATCATTAGAATATTGATACAGTATCACGAATCATAAACTAAAAATGAAATAAACTTTTTCTGTAGGATTCACTATTAGAATAAGTATGTATATATGTGTGATACGCTATTGTGAATATATTGTATAATTGACACACTGCTATATGCTAAAGACATACAATTTTTTACTGCTGAGTTTATTCCAGACATGTCATAAAATGGAGTATTGTGTATGCGTATGTACATGTATGCATTAAACATCGCACATTTTCTCTCAATTATCAATAACTTTATTGTCAAATTATTAATTATTTTCAACAATTTTATAGTTACAAGACTAAAGATTGGAATTTTCAGATATATTTAATTTTAAAAAGAAATTTTAATGTAGGACTTTGCTAGAATAATTTGAGAAAACTTGAAATATTTTAGATTGTAATGTTCAGAGAGAAAATATGCAATGGAATATTTTATATGTATATACACATATATGTATGTAGTTTAGTTTAACAAATGTAAGAATGGATCCGTTCATATCTAAAGTTAATTCTTACAAATGGAAGGACACTGCGATATATAAAACAGAGAATGATTATGGATCCTTATTAGGGGTAAACACGTATGGAAAATTTGCTTATGAAAATATGAAACTATGTGTAAAAACTGCAATTTCTAGGAGATACTTTTTAATAACAAGTACACTGAAGAGATTTACTAAGCTAGTGAAATATTACTATCTTATGATATTAAATGGATAAAAGTACATCGTAGAAGTTTACATAAAACTAATTGCTTTTAAAGCTACCATTATATTTTCAAACGCATTTATATTCTAGTCTGTATTTATCGTAGGTTGAGAAGCAGATATGGCTATACGATTCTCAGCTCGTGATATTAATGGTATTATTTTGTGCACAAATGAAAACTTTGAATCAGATGGCCATATTTTGTTCTGAACAAAACACCAGATAGAAATATAAATCGAATATTCTTTATGTATACTTTGCCTTCTATATTCAAGCCAATAAATTCCTCTCCACAATTGTTATCTCAAATGTTTTCTACAAGCACTTATTCAATTACTTATAAAATTTTTTACTGGTGTTACAAGAATGGGATGCAAAAAGGTATATTTTTTTTCTTCAATTATATGAAGTTGACTGTATAAATAATATATATACTGCACATGTACATGTATAAAAATGTCAGATACTCGCATATTTTATATATGTATAAAATATGTGAATGTCTTATATTTTTGCGTCCTTTCTTATAAATTCTTATTACAGCAAATATTTTCAAAAAATATCGCGACAATTGATTAAAAAAAATAATGCACAGCAATAAAAATGATACTACAACACAAAATGATCTTATATTATATTTTGTTAAATCTGTGAAATTGAAATATGAAAGCCTGCAAGAACAAAGTTATTAAAATGTTTTCTATATGGTTGCGTTCGGTTCAACCAATTATGGTTGATAGCATGCTATCAACAATGTCGTTCTATCTTTACCGTTTATTAAATAAAATCAGAATAGAATGACTGCAAGCATACTATCCGAACGCAGCCTATGTATTATATGTAAAAATTGAGCGAGATATCAATTACAGGTAAATATAATTGAGCACAGAGCATATATATTCTATAATTCAGTTTAAATAAATGTTGTTTAAGTATCATTAATTTGTATATGGTAAAACATCGTACGTACTGTAAAATATAAATAGAAATATACATATTAAATGAAGCATATTTAATTTGATCATTTGTAAGGAAATTGTTACGAATCTTCATTAAAGATACATTTCAGAAAGATACATCTCATACGTTTCTAATATCATTCTAAAAATAAGGGATACATCTATGTTCAATTTGAAAAATATCTAATATATTAGCATTATCTAAAAGGAATATGGCTGAGCTTAAATATAATAAAGTGATAAAATATATATAATATGTAATAGAATATCGCTTTCTCTATAATGTTACAAGACGTTATTTTTATTAGATTCAACTTCCGTATTATTTACAACAAAATCAAGATATATATCAATGACAAAACGAAGAAAATGAGAAAGTCGATATTAAATAAAAAAATAAAATGTTAGCTACGTGTTACATTTTATAATAAAATATATACCTAATTTTATATATATATAATGTACATATACATTGTGTATATATAAAATTAAAAACAATTTACTTTTATATTACAAAACAAACAAGATTTCAAAACAAGACGCAGTTACGTTCTAATAACACTTATGATATAATTTTTATTATTTACTAGATGTATTATGTAAAAGTTGGAAGAGTATATTACTAATGTGAATAAACTTAAAGTTTAATTTTTTTAAATAATAAAAAATAACAATGGCTGTGAGAATCAACTTTTTTTATTTTTATGTTAGCAACGATGTTTGAGCAGTAGCATTTTTTCATTATGTAACCAGAAGCAATCACGGCTATGGTTATCTTCGTCTTCTGACCTCTAAAACGAAGATAATCTTAGCTGTGGTCACTTCTTAGATAACGAAAAAATGCTGCCATTATATTGCGTGTCTTACTTGGACTCACTCATGGGCAGTTTCTTCATAGTAACATTCATAGATTTTCATATTTTTCCATAACGATTGTTGCTGACATAAAAGTAAAATGGTTCTGACCAAAAGTGAAATTAAATTTCTATTGTATTGCGCTCATCGAAATCAAGATTTATGTAACTAAATAAATATAAGATGATAATAATAACGCATTAATAATTGCATTAATAATTCCCACAGCCGTTATTATTTATTATTTTAAATTTGTGGAGTTCTTGCTCTCATTGAATTTTAATTTTTTAATCAGAATATTTTGTTGATGTCATAAATACGTAATATATTTTTTGTGATATTGAAATAAATTATAAAAACACTAAAGTTGAAGAACTTCAATGTATCAAATACACATATGTTCATATATGATTTTGAGTAAATTTATGAAGACTTTTTCACGCCATATTATAATAAAAAAGATTCCGCACAAATCTTATGAAAATTGAATTTCGGTTGAATTGCCAGAAATTTATGTTGTAGATCTTATCGTGATAAAAAGTCTCGAACACGATTCCCTGTAATGAACTGTTTAACCTCTACGAGGCGTCATTTTTCAAAACGGACTAATACTACAATAATATCTTATTTTCAACGAGTATGGTGTATTATTGTGGTGTGTTATTATTTGCTCTTTCTGTGTATATTTTTAAGTTAAAAAATTACTAGGATAATATTTACTTAAGGATTCTGGTTTAGAGGATAAAAAAAATTTTTTTAAATACATTTTTCGCAAGTATTTTGGTTGTAGAATAAGTACGTAAAAGGATTTTTGCGGATTCGCAAAGGTTACAAAGATATAGTACCTGGAATGTAGATGCCTTTGTAAGGAGTGCGCTCCGCCCTGCGCTCAGGAGCAGGTAATAAAGTATTATATATTTCGGAAAAGATCAAAGGGCGCAACTCAGAGACGAAAGCAGCTCTGCAGGATATGTAGGAAAAGGAGGAAAGTGTCCTTTATGGTCCTGGAATAGCAGATTGATTGTAAGTATTATTATTCAAGTGTTATCTTTACATAACCAGTTAAAAATTTTAATTGCGTTTTTCTCGAAACAGCATTTTCTTAACTGGTGACTATGATTTTTCAAAATCTATTTGACCAATCGCGCCCAAATTTTGCGCACATCTTTAGCGCATATATAATTCTCGTCTGAATCACAATAAACTCAAAATGTTTATTTTTATTTATTTTACAGCACTTTAAAGATAAAAAAAATTTGAAAAAATCGGAAAATAATTTTCAAAATGACGCCATTTTTTTTCTTTTTAATATTTTTTTTATCATGGGTCAAACTCATATGCTTTAAGAATCTTTTCTTGTTTTTTTGTTTCAGACGAGCAAAACAGTCGCAATCATGGACACTGTGTACTTATTTTTATCATGATGTTACATAATTATATAAGACTTATTTCTTGGAAAATTACAACAAAAAAATTCTAAAAGATACTTGAAATATGTACTAATATGTAAGAAAAATCCTAATTTGAATAGATCTTACGAATTTTTCAGAAAAAATTCATGAAAATAGCCTAAAAATCAAGCTTACCAGAATCTCTCCTTAATTGTTTCTCACAAAAAAGCTATAAAGATATCGACGTCGATAACTTGATTTTTGGGATTTAAATCAACGCGAGATTTAAGTAACGCTTGTTTCACGTCTAGGACGCGGAATTTTTGGCATAATTATGAGACGAAGAACCGCTGCGCGCTTTGTTTATATTGAGTAGGCCTCATTTTGTTAGAATATATAATTTAAACCGAGTTTAAGCTAGAGTCCTTAGAATTATAATTAATAGTTACAGAGTTTTTAGTTATATCCGGTGTCATTCAGTGACTATAAGAGCGCGTGCATAAATAGCGGAATAATGTTATTTCGATTTGCAATCGGTTGATCGTCCCTTTTTCCGGCGAATATAGTGAGCTCATCATCGCATAACGGCTGTAGATTCTCATAAATAATTCAATGTTTCGTAATACAAGCAGCAATAAGGTAAACTGTAAGTGATAAGGTAATCGTGTGATATCGTGTATGTGTGTATATATATATATATATTTCTATAATATTAAAGCACTCCAAACTATTCTTCACTTTCTTGTGCAATTTTGTGTTAACTGTAAGTTATAGTTCAACAGAATATTGTTAATTCGCACAAGATTTCGTTAATAAATACTCTTTAAAAGTTCAACGTTTGAATCAATTATTGTACGAAATAATAAAAATAAAAACGTTGTAATAGCTCAATCTGGAATTCGGCTTTCCAAACACATTTCGATGAACATCCTGCTTGTACGCAGCGAATCTTTGTGCGAGTCCCGAAATCATGCTTGAGCTCCTACGATCTATTATGTAATTCCTTTCAGAGTTGCTCTTTAAATCAGTTGTTTTCACAACTACTTTTACAATTTTTTTTAGAGCTATTTTTCACAATAGGTGTTTTTCATAACTACTTATATTATTAATTCTTATCAGTTAAATATTTTTTTCTTATAAACAAAATTATAATAAATAATTATAATGAACGTGATTTATAAATCAAACATATAAAAAAAGGAGCATGAAACTACAGCACTGGATGTTGTTTGTGAAATTTAATAATTCATTACTAAAAAATCTTTAGACGTTTCGGCCACAATCTGGCCATCTTCAGTAAAAACACATATTAGTAAAACACAGAATTTACATATATCTGACATTAAATTCAGTCGTCAGATAATATAAATATGTATAAACGTGTTCTTTCATCTTGTGAAGGTGCATCGTACAACATTGTTGCAGCGCCAATTATCATATTGCAAGTTATGTAGAACAAGAATTTCCAGATTCTGTTTTACAGACAAAATGATGAATTTTAAGCACTTTCCTCATGCAGATCGAAATTCGTCGTGACATTGTGTATTATTATTTGAAAAAAAATTATATTTTGCTAATAAATAATAAAAATTCATTTTTCTATTGGATTTTAATACAAAGCTCACAATAATCAAAAGCACCCCGATTTGTGAGAAACAATCAGGTGAATAGTCTTATAACTTTTTACTTAAAATACATAGAAAATGCAAATAATGACATAAGAATGTACCGTACACGTTGAAAATAAGAAATTATAGTATTAGCCCATTTCGAAAAGTGACGTCTCGTAGAGGTCAAATGTAAACATTCATTATCGTGCCTGTGGAGACTTTCATCAGGATGACAAGATCTACAACATATCAAATTTTCAAGTAATTCGACCGAAATTCAATTTCCATAAGATTTGTGCGAGGTCCTTTGTATTATATATAATTATGATCGTTGTTATTATGGACAATATTTTTACTGTAGTATCATTCTGAAATTAAGTTAAAAACAATTAATCATACAATATCTCTATAATTTTTGTGTGTTGCTTTGTTTGTTTGTTTGTTTGTTTGTGTGTGTGTGTGTGTGTGTGTACCGTATAATATTTTTAATCTGATTGGTTGCTGCCATATAAGTACATATTTTAAGCTTTAACTCTATCATGTTAAAATTTGTAGGAAATACTCTCGTAAGCTATTTTTCACATCTTGTCTTGTATTCATGCCCATTTTCATGTTTTGTTAAATTCGTAAAAATTTATGTCTTTCCTTAAGAAGTAATATCGTTCCAATATTGTGAAATGATATTCTGATTAAGTTAGGGCTGAACATACAATAGACTTAGTTGTCTTAAGTGATAGAGAAGAGCTGATGTGCTCAAAATATTAATATATTCTTAGGAATTCTTTTCCATTTTTAGAAATTTCACTATTGAAAAATTTACATGTTAGTAAATTTCGCTAGGAAACATTTGGCGTGTCTACTTGATATTTCATTTTTGAATGATGAGATTTTACTGTAGCCCTTATTAATTTTCAATAGGTTTATAGGCAATCATACACAAAATGACATAAGCTGCATAACCATAAGGTTTCTAGACCAATGAGCATCTTATATAAATCAACATGGCGTCTTTATGTTGGATGCTTGTTGATTCAGCTATGGCTATGCAGCTTATGTTATTTTGTGTATGATGACCTTATTACTTCAAAATACAAATATAATCTTATTATCCCAAAATACAAATATAGCCTTATTACTTCAAAATACAAATATAGCGTACAGCTTATCATTGAAGAATTTGCATGTTAATATACCAGATAAAATGGCATCCATCGCCTCTAAGCAATTCTAGGTAATCAAATTTCTATTAATTATTTCATATACATAACAATATTTTATATTAAGGTATTAAAAAAAAAATAATTTTTATAAAAACTGAAAATTTGTATAATTAAAATAAGAAAAGCAGCAGTTTTGTGATATGTATAACGATATCAGAGAAAGAGAAGAATAATATACTTAAAGACAAGTTAATTTTTAGTTAAAAAATGTTTCAGAAAAAAACTGTATTTTAGAAAAAAAAATTGCTTGATATTTTTCTTTAACTAGTACTCTGAACTTCTATAAAATACTTTTTTATCTGATATATTTATTTAAAACAAAAAAGGGTTATTTAAATTTAACTCGTTTTAAATATCTTTGCTCTAAATTATTTCTATTATTAAACTGATTAGGGCTATATTCTGGCAAGAAATAGTGAAGTGTATAAAAAAATATAATCATTAAAACAGGTCACTTTTTGAACTTATCATATACATATTTATTTCATCTAGAAAGAATTGCATATCACAAAACTACTGATATAAATGAATTATCTTTCATAAGACAATTCAGAATGATATATTTCAGAGCCTTCTAACTCGGGCACCGCCTGCCCCAAATCCCCTTGCCTCTCGCCACTCGTGCTTGTTCCCTACCATGGGTTTAACACTTCTCCTTTATTCGTGGTTGTTAGAGATGTAAAAATATTTTTGACCAAATTACATAAAATTCATGAAAAAAGAATAGAATTCATGTTAAATATGTAAAAGAAATAGAATTTATCTTTCCTTGTTATTTCGATACTTTTTAATACTTTTGTCTTTATAATTTTATATCGAAGTGGCAATATGTATTATTGATTGTTACAATTCTTGATGAGTTGATAATAGATTAATAGGTCTGTTTGTGTTGCTTGCACTCTTTGCATTTAGCATCTATGCTTCCTCTTTTTTCAACACCCAAATCTATTTTTCTAATCATTGCTCTGTTTTCTGTTTCTGCACTAGACTGCATTAGAACACTCTTTCTTGCTTTCAACAAATATCAAACATATATCTATTTCATTTTAAATTCCAAAAGTGTATACTGGTTCAGCCACAGAAAACAGACCTCATATTTCTTTAAGTGCCAAAATTTTGGGGGATTTCAAGCAATGCGAACAGATATAAATGACCTAAAAAAAATATCCGAGTAAAAAACTGTCAAAGCCGAAAGAAAAAACCATTAATTTCCGAGTTTTTTATCCTAAAATTCTAGTATTTTTCCATTGTTTATATCTCTAGTTGGCTGTGCACTGGCGCGGTGACGCGACGTATCATTTCAGATTTGTTCGCGTCGCATGTCTCATGCTTCTATTTCCTCCAACCGTAGCTTCTACTCACTCAAAGAGTGCTCATTAGAGTGATAGGAACATGTTGAAACATATTGGAATATGCGACCTTTTGCATAGCGGTTTCGTTTGGAATCTCTATTAATCCTAAGAGTTATGTTTGCATACTTGCTTCAACTTGCTTTTACGCGTTTAGCGAGAAGACTGGAAGGTAGCGTTGGAGAGGATAAAATTGAAAAGGGCCTGTTTACCGTTGAAATCTTGGGAACACGATCACGTGACCATTTGGAAGGCTCTGATATATTTCACAAATTTCTTTCTTTCTTTCTTCTGTAACTATAATATCTACACCTTGTAAAACAAAAATTTTAATAATGTGGTAGTGAAATTATGTATAAAGCATAATTTCTTTTTTAACACCTATTTACTTATATTCAAACAAACAATTAAAATTATTCAATAATAAAATATTCACAGCATGCAACAACTATTATATTGGTAACTTGCATACAAAATTATTATAATAAAAAAACTCATTATTCTTTCAATCATAATCACTTATATGGCTCTTTATATTAAATCATATATGACTTAAATAAATCAAAATAGCAAAGAGAAAAAGTCATATGTAAATGTAACCCTTTAAAACTTATTTATATATCTTTTTA
Source organism: Acromyrmex echinatior (assembly GCF_024713525.1). Lineage (NCBI taxonomy): Eukaryota > Metazoa > Arthropoda > Insecta > Hymenoptera > Formicidae > Acromyrmex > Acromyrmex echinatior. The sequence continues at coordinate 4,164,811 of NC_141859.1, read as the reverse complement.
GACATTAAGATTATTCATTATAAATATGCTTTATCTCATTGCGAGATTTTCTCATAAAGAGGTTTTGAAATTGCGTGAAAAGAATGATACAAAAGAATGTCAGGATTCATAAATCAATCGCTGATAATGAGGAAATATTTCCCATGTTGGCAAATGCAAACCAAATTCTAAAGCTACCAATACGGCAAACTCAGACGTAATTAAGTCCTTGCGATTTAATCGGAATACACCTTCAATTCTCTGTAAATAATAGTAATAATAATTATTGTATAAAACCTTTATTATTACATAATACAAGATAAAAATACCTCGATGAGGGATTTAAGAATATCACCCTTCACGTCATTCAATTTTGCTGCAAGAAGTAAACAAGCGCCAGCACACAACTTCCGTGTCTGTTTTGTCACGATATTTCGAAGAATAAGCTTTTCAAAATATACGTAGGCCATTGCGACAGTGAGTAAATCAATTCCATATTCTAATTTAGCTATTTTTCTCATTTCTCGTTTTAAACTGAAAGAAGAACTTGTAAAAATAATAGAAATGAGAATATACATTATACATATATTGCTATACAGACGTACCTGCGAAGTTTACTGAGAGTGAGTTGAATATGTGGAAACTTTTCTTTAAATTTATCATTTAATTCTTTCTTCAAATCGGAAGGTCTTACATAATCAATAACAGATGCCTATGTGATTGTAAAATATTAAGTTGTATTAATCAAAACTCTTAAGTCATTAATTAAAACAATTAGAATTAAGAGGATATAGGTACCTAGAAGAGCAAAAAAAATCGAATTTTTTAAATATATTTTTAAAGTTTGATATGTTAAGAATGTTTCTGTAAAGTTATAAATCCAGCGAAAATACCAATAAATTTTTTATAAAAAACCGATGTTTAACTTAACGACTAACTATCATTTTGTTCAAATATTTCGAAAAACGGCTACACGTCAATTACTAGATTTATATTTCAAGTTTATATTGTGTCGTTTTATTTTCGAATGAATTTTGTAGAAGTGACATCGCAAACTGATTATTAAAACAAGTTTTACAAAAATGTTAAGAACGTCTTGCCATTTTTTGTTATTTTTTAATAAAGTTAATTAATAAAGTTTAAAACTTCACAAAGAGAGAAAAATATAATCTTTACAATAAAACAAACTTATCTTTTTCCATTTTTCCACAAAAGTTCACAAATTAGGCTTCATTTTGATGCGTCTAAGTATCTATGTCCCCTGATATATCCCCATACATACCATATATGATGTAAATGTCAGCAATGTTCTATGTTTCCCAGCGATAAGTTCTGGATCATCCAATAAGTTTGGATTATACTGGGCAGATTGTTCGTCCCAATCATGAACTGTAACAATATATAATAAAATAATTACACATAATATTAATACTGTACATACATTAATTTGATAACAAATTTAGATTACATTTTTTAAAACTACCTTTGGAATCAACGCTGTAAGACAGTGGTGGAGACTCAGAAGTTATGTAATGAGCACGGTTTGTAGCTGTATCATAGGAAAGACACCTAAAATTAAAAAAAGAAAATGTTATAAAATGTATATTATTTTATTTTATGGCATGCAGTATGCAATATGCTCCAGAATTGTTGTATTTCTCTCATTAATGATTATTAGAATTTAAAAAAAAAAAGTATAAAGAATTTTCTTTAAAATATAGATATTCTTAATTTTCGAGTCCTAAGTAAAAGAATATTGTAACACAATTTATTACATTTAATTTTTTTTGATAGTTAATAAATTATAAATTACATATAGAATTAAAAAATTATAACAATAATAGGCTCTTGATCAATTCTCATTAACAAAAAATGAATTTTAAAATCATGAAAAATATTTAGTATCTTAAATATTTAATATCTTAAAAAGTGTATGAGAGACTTCTAGAATACTATTTATAAAAGGTATAATGAATACATATAAACACATGCTACATATATGTATATCATTTTAAAGTACTTAAAAACAGCAAGTATTTTTTCTTTATATTATCACAAGAACATGGTATGAAATTATTCTGCGATGTGTAACATTTATTAAACATTTTAGTGAATCATATTAAAAAAATGTATGCGTGAAATTTTTACATGATATATATACAATACATATACATATACATATATATATATATATATATATATATATATATATACACATATAAGGATGATCAATGATAATAAAATATATTTTGAACATAATTTTATTATAAATTTTAATGTAATAATTTTAGAGAAAATATAAAAATTTTATATTCTAAACAGAACTATATTTTCTATCAAATTTTATATTTTTGTGGAAGAAATAAATATTTAGTTATACCTCTTATTTATAAAATACGATATCGTTATATCATATATCTATTATAAAATGATTATGAATTACTTAATGAGTGATTTTTACAACACATCTTTTGCAGAATTATAATAAAATTTTAAGAAACATACTTGTTGTAGACCCTTGTATCTGTATGTCTTAATCTGTATGTATTAAATCTATCTAACATATAAATTCTATAGTTTATTACACATATATTGTACAATAATTTTTACCATTTTTTGTGATCCACATTCCAAGTAATTGTTTTTGTCCTGCAAAAAGATGGTTGATGTTTTGTTATAAAAACAAATATATGATATGTGAATCCATGTATGCATTACCTATGATATCGAAAGAGATCAAAAAGATGCCTAGGTAATACTGCAGCTATGAATTGCAAAACTGTGAATTACAAATGATTAATAAAATAAAAAATTCTTTGATAAATAGTTAATTTTTTCTCTGTGTTTATTTCATTATTAATAAGTATTTGAAATAAAAGAATTATACTCGTTATTCTTAACGCAGTAGCAACTAGACATCTCATATACTGAAGAAAGTTAACAGGTCTGATGATTTCCTTTAACTATCTAAATCTTAATTAAACTTGATGTATAAATTACAGAAATAAAAACAATATAAAAAAGATAAGGATACACATATATCGTTTGTGTGCATATGTATATGTGCATATTTGTGTATATATATATATATATATATATATATATATATATATATATAGTACATTTGAATTGTGATATCAAATTAAACATAAAGAAGAAATAAGGTATTCTAATAAACACATTTGTTGCTATACCTTTGTACCACATGATGTTTATTAGGTATAAAATGTGCAAGTTCCATAGGTTCGTTTTCATTTAAATTCATCATTTTTTTATCCCTTTGAAATTGCCGAGATGGTACAAGTAATTGTCCGTAAGATATTTCCTGAAAAATTAATTGATAATTAAGGATTATCATGTTTAAAAATCAGAATTGAAGGAATAAAATAATATGTTTTTAGTACTTGGCCATCCTTAGCGTGCTCAATACCCAACAATCTAAACGGATCAATACTGTCATTAATTGCTGATAAAGGTCTTTGAGATGACACATTTTTCCTTCGACACGTATCTTTACGTAACTCTGACCTGTAAATAATCATATAAAATTTTATTGAAATACAAGTGATCAGTTTTTTATTAGCACATTTAATAAAAAATAGTATCAAATAAATTATAGAATTATAAAATAAAGAAAATATATCTTAGAAAAGAGAATATTATATACAAATTAAATATTTATACAAGCCTTACCAGCTGGAACGTTGTCCTTTATTGTATGGAATAGCAGAAAATATTACAAATGGCACATGTTGGTTCGATACTAAAACCATTCTATCATCTCCAAATTTACAGCCATTCACAGGCCGTTGCATCAAACGCAATTCCTTTGTAATCTCTGGTATTATGCTACTATTTGCAGAAACAGGTTGCACATTGTTCACTGCCTTTGTCTTTGGTTTTGACGATTGTGCTTTTGAATGTATGGAGCCAATACTTTCGTTGCTACTATTGTATTGATGCTTAATATCTTCCGAAAGCGTAGATGTTTGATGACTTATGCGCTTCTTATAATATAGAGAGCCCACACGTCTTTCTGGTAAGGAATAGTCGCTTCCAGTAGTTCCCGTTCTAAGAATTTTTCATTAAAAAACATTAAAATATGAGTAAATATAGTGTATTATTATTCACAAAGAAAAGATGAATTTCTATGAATTACTATTCTTTCTTTTTTCTGACTAAATTTAATAAGTCCACATTTGTTATTAACAGAAATTAATTTAATAATATTTTCATAATTTCTGTGACCTTATATTTTTAACAATAGTGTCGATTTCGTTAAATTGTTGTTACACGTTTTTTTTCTCATATATAAAATCTGCGCAACGATAATATAATGATATTGTTATTAAGAGAATAAGAATAATAACTTATTTTCTTATAATAGAATATTTTTATAATTAATTCATAAACAAACATTTTACGAAATGAGATCTAATTTAAATAATAAAAGATAAGATCGCATCTTGTTTGCTTAAAAATTAATTAAGAAATATTAAAATATGAATAATTGAATTTTTTATTGTACAAAATCCATCTGTTTATCTATTTATTTAAGAAAACCTACTTTCAAATCTATTTAAAAAACCACAGCTAAATAAAAAAAAATCATAATTGCATACAGTATGAATTATACACCAGATATGCAAGTAATGCGTGGATGGAATGTAATCAAGTTTCACGATGTTTTTGTTTGTGATACTGTAGACGCTTTTGATAATGTTATCTGAATCCATTAAGTGTCATTCAATCTTATCTGTACCAAGACAGTCTGAAATGGAATATTATAGCGTAGAAATTTTCATACATATTTAATTATCAACATTCTTTCTTATCAAAAGGATGTTTTGATGTGTGTAATTTAGAATATTTTAAACTTTATAAGATATGGCAGTTTGTCTGCCACTTGCAGTTATCTAATAGATTATCTTACTACAGAATATACATCATATCTTAATTTAAAGCCTATATTAAAATTTGCACAATTAACATAATATAAATTTTCTAAAATATATACATATAGTTGTTTATAACGTTCAAGCAATTCTATTATCATAGACTATCACGACCTATTTCTGCAACAAAGGCTTAAAAGATAAGATAAAAAATGTATTGTTACTGTATTTATGATAAGCAATATCTTCTTTAAAGGAACAATAATTCTAAAGAATTTAATTTTCACACATTATTTAGGATAAATATCTTGGCTTATGTAGAATAAAACATTTAATATAATTACATGTTTAACTTTGCGTTTTTCATTTGGCAGTTTACTTTTGCAAGTAAACTGTTACCTTCCTTAATATGATGGAAGAATACAAACAACGCACATAACAACAATTCAGAACAATTAGCTAGCAAGTCGAATTTTGTTCTAAATTTAATTCTATCCAATCAAATTTGTCCTATTGTTTTTTGCTTAGGATAAATTTTGATTGGCTATAACTAAATCGGAACTACTGCGCATCTCTCAAGTTGTTTCACCTGTCTTCTTCCATATTCTTTTGTATTACTGCTGACAAATTGTATTGTTCTTAATATTTTGGCACACTGCTGATAGCTGTTTTCGTATATAATCTATTTATTTGTTTGGCCATATTGACCTCCTTCTTATTTCTCTTGTAGAGGAAGGAGCTATTAATTTAATTCCAACAACTATATGACTACTGATAAAAAGACTTGACATTAGCCTGTAAATACAGGTGCAGTAAGCCTTAAGTCTTAAGAAATTGATCAATTGCAATCGCATATGAAAAGAATAATTAACTATAATTGTCAATACCTTAAAGCTTAAGGTTTACTACATCTAGGCTGAGTTGTTTTTCCTTTTGACAAACTTCAGCTCACTGTTATTCTCTTATTTCCTTATACTCTTACTCCTTTGTTTTGATTATCCAGTAAATTAATTACCACATAGTTTAACTGAAAAGAGAACCACTCGCCCCTATTATATTCGCAGACTTAACTCAAGCAACCTAGGCTGACAAGTAAATATTTACCGTTCTCTAAACGAACTGTGCATGCCACAAGAAAACTGCAAGTGATTTCTCTCCTGCTCCAAGAACATGGTAACTGCTGCCTTGGCAGGAGTGAGTAGTCCATCCGAATCAGAACTAAAGGAGTTGTGATCGGTGCTCTTGTGCACCGGCTGCGGAGAGTTGTTCTCTATCGTTTCATTCTGCGACAAGTCGTGCGTCTCCTCCGGGGGACAGACGATGTCTAGCACCTCTTCCATGGAGGGCTCAAAGTCGACGTTTCGGCATACCTCCAACACCGCCTGCTGTTCAGACTGGCCATCGCTAAATCTGCGCGCATGACTTGGCCCGCTACGTGACAGGACGGCGAACTTGGTGTCCCGGTGACTGCCGTCGAGGGAGATGTTGGAGAGGAAAGTGAGGGCGGCCAATCGTCTACGTGAGTGATTTTTCTTTAGGGCCGCTGCCATTCCACGACGACGAACCGTGTCGGGATACCGGTGCCAAATACCGAGATGAGTAACGACAAGGCGCGCCCGATGACAACGGCAGCGGCGACAGCGACGGCGATGGTGGTGGCGACAACGACGACGACGTCGGCGACGTCGACGGCAACGACGACGGCGGCGACGACGGCCTCGACTTTTTCGTACAACGACAACTAAGATCACAATGCATTGTCACTGCTGATACACTTAGTTCTAAGTTCGCTAGACACAATCACGGCCGTGCGCCACGCGTACAAGGATAAACCGGTACCGTTCATCATCATGCCGTTTCCACGGACGGGAGCCCTTCACGAACACGCGTTACCTTCCACACGCAACCGTATGACTTTACTTACTACGCAACACTCGCGCCGATCTTCTCTCCCATTAGCGTCACTCGGCTGAAATCCTAGAACGTGGGATTGCGCAGTAGCGCTTAGCACAAATACTCGCTGAAATATGTGGTACCGTTAGGCCCAGGGAAAACACGAGGATTCTTCTTTGTCAAATAATTAGTGAATTCTGAAAATCATATATCACCTTCTTACACAGATGGTAGTAAATAAGATCTATAAATTTTCTGCGGCCAGTACTCTTATATGAATATTGATTTTAAAAATCAAAGTCGACATTATTTTAAGACAAAGTCTCTTTAATAAGGCAGACACTCGCGATGTGTCACGTATAATTTAAAATATTGTAAATATTATGAAACGTAACTGAAATCTTTATACAGATATGTTGAAAAGCTTATTTATTAAAAGTTTTACTTTAGATTTCGTGTTGGAAGTTTTACGTATATAATTAATTTTAGAAAATAATATACCGCAAGGAAACAGAAGGATATTTTATTCAAACAAAATGATTTTAATAACTGTGCGAGCACAGAATAACAAGTGATATAAATAAACATGTTCTATAAATAAACATGTGGAAATTTTCTGCAGGCGCCTGCGTTTAATTACGAGGCTGTCTACCAGTCACATGGTCGTCCACGCGCGTAATCGCATGCGCGCCAAGTTGAACACTGAAGAAAAAAACATATGAGATCTGTTTTCTGTGGCTTATTTAGTGTACACTTTTGGAACTTAAAGTGAGATAGATATACGTTTGATATTTGTTTAATGCGAGAAAGAGAGTTTCTTAGAAACAGTCTAGTGCAGGAAACAGATCAAGAGTCTGTTTTTTATTGCTGCACTTTGAATCGGTGCAATAAGTTGAAGTGAAATAAACGTATATTTGTTTCATTTCAATTTAATGCACTGTATGTACTAGTTCAGAAAGTGCAGCGATAAAAAAAACACTTATACATGTCAATATTGTATGTTTGTCCGAATCAAAATTGAACGGTTGGCAACTCTACTTGAAATAAGATCTGTTCGCGTTGTTCGAAATTATCAAAAATTTTTGCATTTAAAATAAAATAAGTATTAAATCTGTTCATGTTGTTTGTATTTTTTATATTTAGAATTTTCGATTTCTCTCTTTTCAAAGTCCAAATATATATCTATTTCGTTTTCAATACAAAAATTTTTGAAAATTCAGGCAACACGAACATATTTATTCAGACGTTGAAGAGAGAGAAAGCAAAGATGCTGAATTTCTTCCATGGCGTCCATGGTTGAGTGCGTGAGTGCAAAAGATGCAAGCAACGCGAATAGATCTATTGTGCCGAACTGCTAAAAGTTTATTTGTATTCAGTAGGTTATAGGGATCTTTTTCAAAATATTTTTTCAAAATCTCATTTTTTATATCAAATTGTTATCAAATCATTAATTGTTATCTAATATGTACTGTACTCAATAAACAAAATGTACTTCTGTTCATGATAATTAGGACTTTAATCGCTCAAGAGAGAAAAAAATCGAAATTGAAACATTAAGAAAATTATTATAAAATTTCAGAAGTTATGTAATTTCTTGTAAAAAGAGAAAAAGAAAAATGAGTACTGAATACAAATTCGAAAAAGAAATAGACTGCATGCAAGGGGCCGTTAGATCTGTACGGTTCAGTGGTAAGAAACTTTGTTTACTTTTGATACAATAATTTTATGAAGCTATGTATATGTGGTTTTGTATTTTAGTGGACGGTTCATATTGCATAACGTGCGGATCAGACAGGAAGCTAAAGTTATGGAATCCGTACAAATCTGTTACGTTGAAAATATATGGTGGTCATGGTGACGAGGTTATGGATGCTTATGCGTCTTGTGACAGTAGTCAGATTGTATCTTGTGGATTAGACAAATCTATAATCATTTGGGATGTGGCCACAGGCATGCCTGTGCGTCGTTTTAGAGGACATGCAGGTCCTGTTACAACAGTCAGGTTAATATATTATTTGTAACTGATTCTGAAGACCAATGCTATTTCAATATCAATAATCTAGTAATCATATTAAGAATCATTACAGATTTATGTTTGATTCCATCAATGTAAGATTAACTTTAATTCTGTTCAATTTATTTTTTTATTTTTTTCTAATTATAAGCATTAGAAAAAAATCAAATAGTTAAACTATGATTAAAGTTAATCTTATTTGGAACTGGAACTTAAAGATCCAAATATTAAGTATAAAAATATAAAAGTGCCTTTCTAACCAAGTAATCCCAATCACAAATTCTGCCTTAATTCAATATAATTAAGTTTAATAACTTTAGAACTTAAAAGATAATACATGCATATAATAATATATAAACATGATATTTTTAAAATACAAATTTTATTGAATTAGGATACATATTAATTCTGTTACGCTACACTGATTTAATCTAAGTTTAAAAGTGGAATACAAATATTTTGCATTATCAACTACATATTTTATCTAATGGCATAATAAAATGGAATATTTTATTGAATATTTAATTGGTTTCTATATTTGTAATAAGCATACATTTTTATGTCAATTTGTATATATGACAATTTTAATGTGCATCACTACACTGAATTTCCAATTGAATTTGCTATAAGCTTAATATTTCTTGTTGCAATCACAGATTTAATGAAGAATCGTCAATGATCGTTTCTGGATCTCGTGACAACAGTGTTATGTGTTGGGACGGACGTTCCAAAGCGCAAGAAGCAGTACAGTCTTTGAATGATGCTAAGGATTCTATTTCTAGTGTGAGAGTTTCAGATCATGAAATTTTAACTGGTTCTTTTGACGGCAAAGTACGCACATATGATATACGAATAGGAGAACTTTGTGAAGATTATATGGGAGGTAAGAAATAACAGATTTAAGATTATTGATTAGAAAATAATACGATACAAACTTTTTAGATGCAATTACATGCGCCAGCTTTACTAGAGATGGACAATGTATACTTGTCAGTTGTGCGGGCGATGTAATTAGATTAATCGATAAGGACTCGGGAGAGTTACTCGGTGAATTCACAGGACACACTGGAAGGGATCTGTGTCTAGAATCTAGCGTAGATTATCAAGATACGAAAATTCTTTCCGGCTCGGCGGATGGGAAATTATGGATTTGGGATCTTGTATCTCAAAAAGTGATCGCGAAACTCTCAGGTTTTAAGCCAACCAAGCATCCTACTGTATCTATAAGCGTTCATCCACAGAAGAATTGCTTTCTTGCTTCTAACGGATCTAATATATTAATGTGGAGCACGCAGTCTCACACAGATAATGAATAATAGTGAAACTTGTTCCATTATTATCCCTTTATGTACAAAGTAAGTCCAAAGTCTGTGATTTTCAATAATTTTAGTTTTAATAATTTTTACAATTTTTCAAATTGAATGTTTATTATGACTATGTACATATCATTAATAATAATGGTTCTTTTCAAAATCAAACTATTTTAATGATTAATGTGGTCACTTGTCCACCTGATAATTTTTGTAAAAATTTCTATAAAAAGATCCCACACTAATTATATAGGAAATTAAGCCTGAGTTATCTTACACATTCATAATTAGATTATTACCAAATATTTTAATTTAAAATTAACTTAGCTAATATATATATATACATACATTGTATTGAAAAATTAAGAAATTATATGTAGGGTAAAGTGTTGGATTTAAATCTTATTTCGTTCAGAGAGAACCATACCATGTTTGAAATTGTATCACTTTATCTTATTATCATACATATATAGTTGTATCATTTGCAATCAAATTTCTTATACACAGAGATCCTATTACTAGAGTCTGGTAATAAGCGATTTGATGAAACCAAGCTTACAGGAGAGAAAAGTATATATAATTTCTCCTTGTACATGTACTGCCTTATACTACACTCTAACTAATACTATTCTAAAACTTATACACTCTAATTTATACTATCTCATAATATCTATAATCTTAATTAAAGTTATAGAGTGAAATAGCATGAGTTAGAATGAGATATCTCTGTATATACAAAGAGAAATTATATCTTTTTCTTTCGTAGAATTTTGACAAAATCGCTCGCGATCAGACTTAATAGAATCTACTCATTCATATAAAACATTTGTAAAACAAGTATTAATTAAGTGTTGGAATTAATTCGTAGCGTTTTTTAATGAAAGAATGTTATTTATTTCACATGAGCATTAAAAAATACATTAATGAAAGTACTTCCCATCACTTGTAAAACGCTACGAATTAATTCCAACACCTAATATATATATATATATATATATATACATATATATATATATATATTCTCAGGCAGCCAAATATTGATCATATTCGTGGCAATTAAGGTAGAAATTCCATTCGACTGACAAACAGAAAGAAAAAAAAAGCGAAAGAATTCCATTTGGAAATAATGTTTGATTCGCACACAGGTACAGGTGCGTGCATAGGTGTGCATGGTGCGTACACGTTTCCGGTGTCGCGCGTGAACGTAAAAATTTCACATCGCTACTCGTCCGTCATTTGCGGAAGAAGGAGGTGATGTCTGCCTTTCCGGGTTAAGCTGGGCCGCATATCGCAGCGTATCATACGATCATCAGCCGCGGAGCGCCGATTCGCACGCGTGCGACGCGACTTTCGAGTATGTGTTTTAACATCACGGCGCCGACTCGACTCGAGCGGGGCGAGCGATAAAGGAGATCTCGTGTACGTATAATAGAACGAGAGGAACGAAACTGCGCGCGCAGGTGGCGCGATATCGGTGCGTCAGAGTCGCTGGTCGGTCGGCGGAGTCTCGCCCGGGAGAACACGCGAGGAAAACAGAGATAGAGAGCGGTGTTACTCACTGGGTGATCGAGCGTGGCAGAGAGAAGCGATAGAGAGCGAAAGAAATCGGCGGAGTCGCAGTGGCGGATTAAAAGACACGCAGGAGTTTCAACTAATTTCGAGATTCCTTATCACTGGTAAACATTTCAAATTAAGAAAGTGTCAAAGAGAGAGAGTGAGAGAGAATGAGTGAGAGAGAGAATTCATTCTGTATTCTCTGTTTAGTTATGTAATTGTTATTAACTATAAAACTTAAAAAAACTTATGAATTTATATATATATATATATATATATATATATATACACACATAGCATATAGATGTATATATATATATATATACATATATGTATAAGCATTTAACTGTTGCTATTTGGCGGTTCTTTTCATACTTGTGTAATATATTTATACATATCGGTCGAATTCTATTCTTATTAAACAAAGATTTAAATAAACATGGAATTATTGCACTTTTAATAGTTCCCTAAAAATAGAAATCTTCAGGCGCGAGATGATTTCAATTTCTTCATCTCTGTATTATCAGAAATTTAAAAATCTCGTAAAAGATTTGAAACGGATGCGGGATACGATAACTATCTATTATATCTTCTTTATGTGACAATGATCTAACGAGAAATGAAACGGAAACTGAATGAAACACGACGATGTGGGCTCTTTTTCACGTGAACGTAGCGGCTGCGAAACTCGCTGCGAGTGCGGTGATTGAAAAATTTTTAATTTGAGGATCGTCAGAGGAAGGTGATTATTTTCGATGGGATTTTTGCAGATGTGTAAGTTGGAGCATTCGCGTTGGAGATCCGCCCCGAGCGCCGAAATTGGAGGGCGCTGACGCCTCGGCGCGACAATCCGCCACTGTCGGATCGACGCAGCACAGCAGCACTCAGCAGGGTCAGGAAAAGGCGAGGGAAAAGGACGGAGAATACCTCGCGATACGCGCACGGATGACGGAGGTGGCCGCATACGGGGCGGGCCGGTCGGTCTCATCACTTTGTAGAGTGTATTTTTTCTATAGCCGCAAGTAACCGCGAGGAGGAGAGTGAAAGACAGGCGGGAGCAACGAGGGCGGCGAGTGTTGCGCCGTTAATGAGAGAGAGAAAGAGAGACGTCCGATTGACGTGTTTTGAGAAGACCCCGATGCCGAACGGTGGCTGGACCGCGTGGTCTTGCGAGGAGGCTCCGTCAGTGATCGCCGCAGTTCCGTCCGATTGCAGAGGGTATTGTTATTGTTATTGTTGTTGATCGATATTCGTAAGAGGGAAGAGAAGAAGAAAAGAAGAGCGAGAGAGAAGGCCAGCTGGGGTGAAACGAGAGAGGCGGGGAGAAGAAACTGTCGCGGCAGGAAGCACCGCGGAGAGGTTGGCAACGGTGGTGGTGCCCGCTGCCGTTGGGTGGTGGTGGTTCGCCGTGACACAGTGTGGTGGAACGGAGGCGACGAAGGACACGACCGTGAGAAGAAAGAGGGTTGTTATGGGGCGAGAATCCCGTGGCGTGTTGCTGCTCGTCGCGCTGGCCGTGCTGGCAGCCGCGGACGCCTTCTCGACCGACAGTAAGTCCGCACCTTTTTTTGTCAGAACGTCAAACATTTTGTGTCGGAGCGACAGCGACAGCGAACGAAAGAGGTGCGCGCGAGATGGGGTGGGAAGCGGGGGGGAAAGCTGGACCTCGATGCCTTGGCTCGTATACACCCAGCTACATCCTCGCCTGAATCCGTCACTTGTCTCATGCTCGTTTCTAGGCTCTCCCCGGATAACGTCCTGACATTTTCGATGAAATTTTCAGTTATCATCAATTTCACTTTTGCGCCGCTGCCCTCCCCCTTTCGAAAGGCGCGTCAATGAAAGATCCGTGGATTTTGACTTAGTGTTCTTTCTCTGTCTCGAGGACGGATTATTTATCCCGCGTTATTGGTCGCCGCTAGATATCGGGAGGAGACAATCGATTTATTTACAATCGTAGTCGTACGCTATTGTTAACGTCATCCCACTGTCAACGTTAATGCGAGACGCGTGTCAGAGATTAATTGCACCGTGAAATCACGTATTATTTTGAAAGAGAGACGAGATCCTTGCGAAACCTTTAAAAAACACCGGCGAGGACGCGAGAGGGAATTTCATGGCGGCCGTTTCTCTCACCCCGAATCCATCTCCGAAATTTCTATTTTCATCTCGTCGAATATCGAATACACTTGACATATAAATCCAGTTTTGAAAAATCATTGTTATATCAAATTTGCAGAAATTATTAATGTTATGTCAGATCTACATCTCGCAAATTTAAATGTCAATCGAAATTATCCAGACAACTACAGTCCAAAATCAGGATGTTGATACGGAACATTTTATAAGATACTTTTACTGTTCTAAAAGACATCCAATATCCATTTTTACTAAAGATTAACTTTAATCTGGATTTTTTTCTTAAAACTAGAAAAAGATAGAAAGTAAGTTAAACCAAGATTAAAGTTAATCTACATTAGTGGTTTGCACATCTGTTGCCGTTTCCGTAGGTACTCAATACTTTGAGACTATTTCTTCTTTCCTCTTTCTACTGATATGAAATATATTTCTTCTGCAGGAGATGACGTTGTCTACCTTGGAAGCAGACAATAATGCATCTTATCTTAATTTTAAAGTATTTACTATGTAATTAATTTTTCGCTGAGAAGGATTAGAAGACTAACCGAAATGTTACGATTGATTTTATCATGTTGAAGAATATATAATTAATATTTGTTTTGTAATTAATTTTATAATGATTTTAGATAAATAGATCTCTTTTTAAATATCAGCGCAAGAACATTAATCAAAAAGAATCTTGCTACATTTTGATCAAATTTTTACATTGGAGGGTAGAAACGGTCATGAAAGATGTCTCGTGTTCGATTTTGGACTTTGTTTAGATAGATACATATTCATTCTCCTACCAATCTCAAGGAATACACAAAGTCAAGAAAAAGTCAAAATGATGATTTTTTTATTATAAAATTTGACTTTAAGCATCAAAATAAAGTCATTTTGAGTTTTAATGTTAAATTTTGTAAATAAAAAAATCATCATTTTTAACTTTTATGATGTCAAAATAAAATTATTTTGACTTTCTCTTAACTCGGTACATTTTTAGGAACTTTAATCTCAGTTCAATTTGCTCTTCTTTTTCTGATTCTAGAAAGAAATGAAGAGTTAGTTGAACCAAGATTAAAATCTATTCGTAGAAACGGACATTAGACCAATACGAACCAGTCATATTGAAAATATGACTGGTTCGTATTGGGATAAATGATAAGTGTGTCGCGATCTTCACATGTTCTCTGTCATGACCAATCGCTCGCAGCATCTCTCCGGATCGCGGAGGGACGAGCCCCCGAAAAAGGCGTCGCGGCTGAGACGTTCGATTCAGCTGACGTGAAGTTGCATATTATATAAGCCCGATAGGCATGACCTACACGATGTCCGTTTTATTAATGGTCGCGTATACTTGTTTTTCATTGAGTGACTGTGTATGTTTCTCTTTCTGATATATATATATATATATATATATATATATATATATATATATATATATTAGGTGTTGGAATTAATTCGTAGCGTTTTACAAGTGATGGGAAGTACTTTCATTAATGTATTTTTTAATGCTCATGTGAAATAAATAACATTCTTTCATTAAAAACGCTACGAATTAATTCCAACACCTAATATATATATATATATATATATATTAGGTGTTGGAATTAATTCGTAGCGTTTTACAAGTGATGGGAAGTACTTTCATTAATGTATTTTTTAATGCTCATGTGAAATAAATAACATTCTTTCATTAAAAACGCTACGAATTAATTCCAACACCTAATATATATATATATATATAATGTACACAAATGGAATATTAATCATCATTAAGAGAGAAAACGGAGTAAAGCGGTACTCATTTAACGTTGATTTGTTTTGATTTCTTTAATAATGATTTCTGCACGCGATATCCAAACCGAATAAATAATGTTTAGTTTGGACGTGTTAAAAAATTAATTTCCTTAAGATAAATCTCAGGGAACATCAAACGTCGATTTTTCTTAAATTTTTTTTAGTTTCTTACGTCAAAATATGAAGAAATTTGTCATTAATTTTAACTTTTAAGTTTTTCAATTAAAAAAAAATTATTTTACACACATACTCGATTTTATGTATCTTTAAAGTAATGTAAAGTTTTTTGCATGTGGAACTTTTTTAAATTATTATTA